>NW_019944132.1:16219-25887 GCF_002910315.2 Salvelinus sp. IW2-2015
ACACACACAGGTTCACACACACTGAAGGTGAGGCACACAAACATGGTTTAGCACCTCTCTGGTGATGGGCCCAAACACACCTACAAAAACACACAACACACTGAAGGTAAGGCACACAAACATTGTGGCACAGACACTCCAACATACACACTTATAGACAAACACAGAAACACTCCATTCATCCACCCATCTCCACCCTATCTCTTAATACGCTCCAGACGCTGCATCCATCCACAGACAGTCAGTCAAGGACAGATTCTACTACCCTCCATCATTACATACAACCACAGAGAGAGAGAGACACAGGGAAGAGTGGCGGGAAGGATGGAGGGAGGAGGGAGAGGAGGAATGAGGAAAAGGGGGGATTAACACAATTCCAGAAATAAGCTCACGCACGTCAAAGGGAGTTATCAAAACTTCACTGTTGGTCAAAGAGGACAAGTGCTGATGGAGGGAGCAGCGCGTTAACCCATCACACCCCACGCCTTGTTACAGTCTGCATAGCTTAACCTAGCAATGAAGCAAGAAGTAAGTCACTGAAACAGGCACCAGCAAGATACAGAGAAAGACAGTTGCATTTTGGTGAAGATATGAGCAAGTTATTTCCCCCTTGCTAAAACCCTGTCTTTTTTTTACTGCCTCTCTATATCTCTTTCTTCTGACATTTTGTGGCATTACTTCCCATGATGCTCTAAAAGCTACCTCTCATTTGGCACACTATTGGGCAACTCCATTAACCATTTTCCTTTTTGGCAGAAAGGTAGCAGTAGTTCCTATTCCCTAAACCACTCAGTAATGAATGAACTGTTATTTTTGCCGTTCTGTGGCCCTGTCTCTCTTTCCAGTTTCAGACTAATATTATTGGGCTATTTGGACACGTTATCCAGCTAGCTTGATTTCAGGGCTAACTTCATTCACCATTTGTTCTTCCTCTTACTCAAAAAAGCAGGCCTAGGCCTAACCATTCCATTAACAAACTGTTACTCTCCCTCTCTCACCCTTTCTCTCCCCTTTCTGCCACAATCGTTTTTGGTTCATTATGAGGCTATCTTGGTAGAGGCCTAATTTGGGCGGCAGGTAGCCTCGAGGTTGAGCGTTTGGGCGGTAACCGAAAGGTTGCTGCTTTGAATACCGGAGCCGACAAGTTGAAAAAAGAAGGTCTGGCTGTGGTCTTGAGCAAGGCATTTAACCCTAATTGCTCCAGGGGCGCTATTCAATATGGTGACCCTGGCTGTGACCCCACTCCCCACGGGTGTCTCAGGGGGAGTTGGATATGGTGACCTGGCCGGACCCACTCCCTGCGGGTGTCTCAGGGGGAGTTGGATATGGTGACCCTGGCCGTGACTACACTCCCTGCGGGTGTCTCAGGGGGAGTTGGGATATGAAGAAAACACATTTCCATTACACACATGTGGTTAACAGGACAAATATAAGCAAACCCCAAATTATTATTATTATTCAGTTTAATAAAATGTTGTTCTCCCTCGACAGATAAGTTACTCTTCTGTGCCAGACAGTGAGTGGTCTTTGGTCTCTGTCGCCTCGGGGTTCATGGCTCTTGAATCACAGAAGTGACGCATGACTCAGCCATGGATAAACCAGAACACGACCACGGAGATAATCCTCACATCACGCAAGGGAGACAGGGAATAAGCCTGAGAATAAATGTGAGAAAAATATACAATGTAAGCCCCCCCCCCAAAAAAATGTCCCAACAAAAACAAAGCCCTGGCTCACCTAGGGGTCGTAGTGTTGTTGTGTCATTGTAGGGTCCTCCTCTCGCCTCACACAAAGCCATTTCAATCACCATATGCGCACGCATGCAGGGGCCAGGCCTCAAGGACATAGCGAGCTTTTAGTGGGAGCTGCTCTTTTAAAAGCGGTTCCCACGGTCCCAAAGACTCCCGCTGAGAGACTCGCGCTCCGTTTTAACACATTTTCTTTTATTTCTTATGCCCTGAAAGAACAGCTTATCACACCAGAGATAAGGCCAATTATCTGCTCAATTAATGCCAGAACCTGTTACCAGCACTGGGCCAAATGACCTCAGATTCGGATTCAGAACACTTGAATGTCCTCAGAGAGGCAATTCATTTTCCAGCAGTCATAGAACTTATCACATATAAAAATGTCAATGAAAAAACAACCACAAATAGCAAAGGATATTTCCAAGACAGTATGCAGGTAAATTAATTTCATAGTCATAGCGCAAGTGCTAAGTGTAATTAGACCAACATTTTGTTAAATTGCAGAATTGCATTCGGAATAAAAGAGTACTTGGCCATATTAATTTATTTAAAAAAAAATGTTTTGGGCCAATAACCGAAAATGTTGCTGGTTCAAATCCCTGAGCCGACTAGGTGAATAAAAAAACAAACATCTGCTGATGTGCCTTGAGCAAGGAACGTAACCCTACTTGCTCTGGATAATAGTGTCTGCTAAATTACTAAAAATGTAAAAATGTAGTTCTGTACCTGTGGCCAGAGGGAAGGGGGGACTGGGTGGGATGAGTCAACCTCTATTTTATTTGCGTACCGGAGGGGCTTCTGCCCAGGTAGAGAGATTGACAGTTTGCTGTTGCTGCCCCATGATTTTCTCACAAGTCCTGACTATTTGTACAACCTATTTTTCTGTGCACCTTTGATATTCCCAAACCAGCAGGTCAAGCAGTAGGACAGAATGCTCTCAATGAACGATTTATAAAAGAGAACCATGATGGCGAGATCAACATTCAAAAAGTGCAGGTTCTGGTGAGACTGACAGAATTATTATCTCTAGCCCACACAGCTAGATGAGAAGGCCCATCTTAGCCTGATAGCCTGTTATTAAACAAGAAACAAATGGTATTAGGTCTAGTCTGCTGTTAGGCATGTAACACTAAAAGTCTGCTATTTTCAAAGTCAGGCTAACTGAAAATATGAATCATATCCTATAGATACTGGTCATCGTTATCAGTGCCAATAATGGTTATAGCCCTTTCCTGCAGTCAAATGACCAAATCGCACTCTAGGGCCTCATGGGTGGAATGTTGTTAATATTTTTCATAATTTCATAATGAATCTACATTATAAAAAAACTGCTGAAAACCCAGTGTTTCTATGTCAAACGGTGTTTGTCCAGTTTACTGTGATGTATATAAGTGTAATATTGGGATGCAAACTCAAAATTGAATACATTTCAACTCTCTCTATATATATCTGACATGCACAGGTGTCTTCTTTGTTTAGCCCATAACCATGTGTGTGAGGTGTAAACTTTTTGTTTCAAAGTAGATTTGTTTAAGACTACCAGAAAAACCTGTGTGACCCGATTTACCCACTTCCGTAAAAGTTTAGCAAGTTACAGCCTACCAAAACAGAAGAGGGGATATTTTAAGAAAATAAACAAATTGGTCATCACTGTCAGTCCATTCAGGCATGTCTTCTAGTGCCTGAGGTGATCAGGTCTGTTCCTGTTGGTGCATCCCAGTTAGTGTTGAACCCAACACCCTTATTTGATTTATTAACCTTCATTTAACCACGGAAACCCATTAAGACCAGGTCGCATTTCCAATTGTGCCCTGAGAACCACAGTTCAAACAACGTGAGCAACACATTTAAGAATGATCACCACAAAATGAGTTACAACATTTCAAATAAGTTACGTTCCATTCAAAAGGACAGTAGAAACAAATACATACAATCAATCAAAACAGGGCAGTTTCTTGGTCACATTTTTTTATCAGAGACCTAAATTCCCTTCTGGGACCAGATAATGCCGTTTTAGAATGAACTGTAGGTCATCCCAGGCGAGAGAGGCATAGTAACTGAAAGCAGTTCTTCCCTAACTCAGAAGACACCCGCGGGACCTGTTGAACAGCTAAACTCAGAGGACAGTGATAGATGGAAAACACAGACAGGATACCTTAGTAATAACCCAGTTATTACATGTTCTTCTTCAAAGGACGAACATGTTGCCAACGAGGTGTACCTACAAAAAAAGGAGTATAAGAGAGATTTATCTCTTTTCTTCATGTTTAATACGCATCAATCGGCACCTTGTCAATCTCTTAGTGTGTTGTGATCTTTGGCTCCTACCTGGCTATAGGAGTGTACACACCAACACCTTTCAGCCACCATAGTGAGCCATGACACACACCACACTAACACACACGGAGACATAAAGCGTCAGTTGTTCAACCCTAAGCAGTGTAGAGTAGCCTCTGGACAGGGAATACACTGGACAAACACAAACACAAATTCAACAACCACAACTCTCTCAACAACCTTACATACAGACATAGATATATACTCATTTGTGCATGCAGAACAAAAACATGTATTACACACTTGCACACTGACTCACAACACACACAGCCAAGCAAGATAAAACAGACACCAGATCCCACAGACACAAACACATGGTCACATACATAGAGACAGTCTGTCAGACAGTCAGACTGTATTTAATTTCAATTAAATCACAACCTCCCACCACCATCAGTTCTTGGCATAACCAACTGGTTTTATGTCGTTTTTAGATGGAGTTTCTGTGCTATCAGCTTAATACAGCATAGAGAAAGAGCTCTGTCAATCATTCAGCACATCAACAGAATCTGTAGGCCAGTGACACAATCTACCCCCTCCCCCTCCACACACACACACACACAACACAGCACATTTCATCTCAGTAAAGACCATCTGTTACATACGCTGCAGCTCTAATCTGTGGACTAGATAGAGCAGTTTCCTCCCCTGCTTTGACACACACACAGAGCCATCATGAATAACCACTCATACACATCAATCACTGCACATCACCCATCATCGCTCTTCTTTAAAATAGAACAGGAGCTTTCCAGTGCTTTTCAGATGAAATTATGCAGAGGCCTCTCCAGAATGGAGACAGAATGCACAAAGGTGTAATGAGTGTACAGACATACACTAAGTCACACACACAATGTACACACCACACAGACAAAGACCTGCGCATGCACACAATACACACATAAAGGTGCACGCACGACACAACGACACACGCACACACACACACGCAATGCACACACATAACCACACACACACACAACACACACACAACACAACACAACACACACAACACAGCACACAAACATACATACACACACAGCCAAAGACAGATAGTGAGTCATTAACTATTACTTAAGTTTTCGCATATCAACTCCACTTCAATATAGACACAGTCCAACAATTTACGCATGTGGATGTTTGTGCAGCTATCCATCCATCCATCCTCTCTCTCTCTCTCTCTCTCTCTTCTCACTCTCTCTCTCTCTCTCTCAATTAAATTTAAATTTGAGGGCTTTAATTGATATTCTCTCTCTCTCTCCTCTCCTTCTTCTCTCTCTCTCTCTCTCTCTCTCTCTCTCTCTCTCTCATCTCCTCTCTCTCTCTCTCTCTCTCTCTCTCCTCCTCTCTTCTCTCTCTCTCTCTCTCTCTCTTCTTCTTTCTTTCTTTCTTTCTTTCTTCTCTTTTTATATCCCTTCCATCCATCCATCCATTTGACTATAAATCATCACCAAAGACCTATCAAAGCCTGTAACAACATGCTTGTCTTGAATACTGGGACAGTCTCCCATTAACCATGAACAATGGGGCAAAAAGACAACAGATGAAAAGAGGCACATGTTACAGTGGGAGGAGGAGGAGAGAGAGAGAGGAGGAGAGGTGGAGGAGGCAGAGGGGTGGAGGAGGATGAGGAGGAGGGGAGGTGGAGGAGGGAAGGTGAGGGAGGAGATGATGGAGGAAGGGGAGGTGGCAGGAGGTGGAACGGTTTGCATGACGCGCAGGTGAGCATGAGGAGGAGGGTAGGTTGGAGTGAGGCAGAGGGGTGGAGGAGGATGAGGAGTGAGGGTAAAGGGATGGATGAGGAGGAGGAAGATGAGAAGAGAGGGAGGTGGACGGGGAGGGAAGGTTGGAGAGCGGTATATGATGCGTAAGGAGGGGAGGTGGTAGGGAGGGTAAGGTGTAAAGAGTGAGGAGAGTGTGGGAGGGTGATGGCGGATGAAAGGTGAAGGAGGTGAAGGAGGGGTGGATGAGGACGAGGGGAGGAGAGATGGATGTGGAGGTGGAGGAGGCGGGAGAGGAGGAGGGGAGGAGAGGTGGTGGAGGAGGAGGAGAAGGAAAAGGAGGAGTGGAGGAGGAGGCGTGCTGTGGCTGTAGTACTGTGGCTGTAGTGGAGCTGAATAGGGAGGGAGGCAGGGGGTCTTTAACTGTCACATTCATGATATCATGAGTGGGGGGTGGCAGGGTTCAGAGGGAGAGAAGGGTTATGCTTATTAATTATTTTGATTATGCCCCACATTTGTATTCTTTTGTTGTGAGAGCTTGACAGGCCCCATGGAGCACCTGGCTTTCCCATGCCAACTAAGTCCTGTCTGACACACTATAACATGGAGACACACACCCGCATGCACACACTCTCACACACACAGAGACAAACCAACTCTCCATCACTCTTGAACACACACAAGCGCACAACACACATACACACATACATTCACACACAGAGCCACATCCATTGCACGCAAACACACACACACACACTCACAAACACAGAGAAACACACAAAAAGCAAACTCCCCATCACTCACAATCACACTAATACAAACACGCACACTGTCTTATATAGGAATAGAGAGATAAAGTAGTTTCTTACCTTCCTCAGCTGAATTAGACTGGAGAAACAGAGAGAGAGAAAGAAAGACACTCCACATCTCCACTACAGAATGACACTAACCCAGAGAGGGAGGAGGGAGGGAGCATGAAAGAGAGAGAGAAAGAGAGAATGAGAGAGAGAGAGAGAGAGGGAGAGAGAGAGGGAGGGGGGGACTGGGAGGAGGAGTCTGCCTGCTCTATTTCAGAGAGAGTTTGTTAAACAAACTGGGGACTGAGAGGAGGAGTCTGTCTGCTCTATTTCAGAGAGAGAGAGAGAGAGAGAGATATGGGAGATGGATGGGGGAAGGAGAACAAATCATTTTTAGAGTGAAGGAAAAAACGACAGCAGCACCAACATTGTGCCAGGCGTGAGGTAAACACTCCACATTCATAACTGTGGAAACGAGAACGACAGAGTGTGGCGGAAAAATCTACAAATGAGTTTGGCTGGTTTGCACTAGAACCACTGTCTAGACATGCCCAGATATCCTTCTCATCTATGTTATCCTTCTGTGTAAACACACATTAATTCAGGCTGGCATGAGACTATGGCATCACTAGCATATCTGAATTCTGTAACAACATGCATTTCTTGGAACTGTGCCAACATTTTTTTGTCATACTTTTTATGGAAATCATCAGAATTTAGACACATGTTTGGCCTCCACCACTCATCTTGCTCTCTCTGTCTCCTGTCTGTGCTCTCTCTCTCATTCTCTCTCTTGCTGTCTTTCTCTGTCTGTATCACTCTCTCTGACACACACACACACACACACACACACACACACACAAATAGGATTGCTCACCCAGACAGTATCTAAACACACATCTCCCCAAAGACAAGGTGGAGATCATGCCAGCAGAAGCCCCTTGTCCACTAGTGACGCCTGCCTGTCAGGCCTGGTTACTACAGCTTGTTGACGCCTGCTAAGAGAGATGAAAGAGGAGGAGAGAGGGAGATCGAAAAAAGGAAAAAAAAAAAGAAAAATAGAGGGAGGGGAATTATATAGTACTAGAGGAGGAGTCATGCCTGCTCTTTTCAGAGAGAGTTTGTTTAACCATGGGGACTGGAGGAGGTTGGCTATTTAGAGAGAGAGAGAGATAGGAGATGGAATGTGGGGGAAAGACAAAATCTTTTTGAGTGGGAAGGAAAAAACGACAGCAGAAACAATTGCTCAGCTGAGGTAAACATCCACTCATTATACTGTGGAAGAATGAGAACGACAGAGTGTGGCGGAAAAAATCTCATAGTTTTGTGGTTTGCAACTTAGAATCGATGTCTAGACATGCCAGACATCTTCTCTCTCATGTTATCTTCTGTGTAAAAACATGTAATGTCAGGCTGGTGTGCATGACATATGGCATCACTAGCATATCTGTGATTCTGTAACAAATCTTTCTTTGGAATTGTGCAACTTTTGTGTCATATTTTATGGAATCATCTTGAATTTAGTACACATGTTTGGCCTCTCACCACTCATTGTTATCTCTCTGTCTCCTGTTGTGCTCTCTTCTCATGTCTCTTCTTGCTGGTCTCTATTCTGTCTGTTTATAATCTTCTTGACACACTACACACACACACACACACAGCACACACACAGTAAATAGTGTTGTCACTACAGAACAGTTATCTAAACACGTCATCTCCCTGAACGCAAGGGGAGATCATGCAGCAGAACCCCTTGTCTCCATGTGGCCTGCTGTCAGGCTACTAGTATACCAGCTTGTTGCGCTGCTTGTCAGGCCTGTTACAAAGCTTGTTGTAGCCATGTTGTCAGCCTAGTTACATGCAGCTTGAGTTGAGCTTGCTTGTCAGCGAGTTACACAGCTAGTTGATCGTCTGCTGGACTACAGCTGTGGCTAATGCTGTTTCGGCATGTTCTACAGCTTATGGTGGACGCTTGCTGGCTTTGATCAGGCCTGTGAATTTTACTACAGGCTTAGTTGACGCCTATCTGATGTTGGTCATGGCCTGTTACTTGTACTAAGCTTAGTTGACGCCTTGCTTCGTTTTAGCTTGTTAGGCTCTTCGGCGGTTATACAGCTTGGTTGATGTCTGCTTTGTCAGGCTATAAGTTTGCTAGCTTGTTGACTTGCATGCTTGTCAGGTCTTACTGCAGCTTGTTGATGCTGCTTGTCAGGCTAGTTACTAATTGTTGACGCTGTTGTAGGAGTTACAGCTTGGATGATGCTCAAGCGACTTTCATGCTACAATTCTCTGCAGTGATAAACGTTCGGTATTTCATGGAAAAGAAAGGAAAGGGGGATACATATCGTTGTACAACTGAATGCATTCACTGAAATGTGTCTTCACACTTTAACCAACCTTCAGAGAGTGAGAGAAGTATTTTCTGAACCTGTTGATTCCTCATTAAGGGAGACCACATTGGCTATAGTCACTTACTGGTTTATTTCCAGGTAATACGTATTCGTTTTACCGTGTATAGTGAATTCTACAAGCGAGGAGGTTTTGTGTTGTAGTTGTGGGAAATTTATTTCCACCAAGAACGATTTGTAACTAAAATCGTCTTTTGAGGAAAAAAAAAAAACAACTAGAATATGAAGACTTTCGGATTTCAATGGCACAAAAAATATAGTCACAGATTCCTTTAAATAAAAGCGATATTTATTTTAGTTGCTCAGAAGCTTGAGTGACTCGTTATAACAATAATAAGGAAAAAAAATGATGTCCTTCTTCTCCTCTCTTTCATCTCTCTCTATTCTCTCTCTCATCTTCTTCTCTCTTCTCTCTTGCTAACTGCGTCTCTCTCTCTCTTTTCCTCTCTCTCTCTCTCTCTCTCTCTCATCTCTCTCTCTCTCTTCCTCTCTCTCTCTCTCTCCTCTCTTCTTCTCTCTCATCTCTCATCTTTCTTTCTATTCTCTCATCCTTCTTTTTCTTCTCTTCATCTCTGCTCTTCTTCCTTTCTTCTTCATCTCTCTCTCCTCTCCATCCATTCTCTCTCTCAGTTCTCTCGTGGTGTGTCAGGTTTTTTTATG
>NW_019944132.1:25912-28792 GCF_002910315.2 Salvelinus sp. IW2-2015
GACGCCTGCTTGTCAGGCCTGTATACAACATCTTGTGATGCCTGCTTGTCAGCCTAGTAATACTGCAGCTTGTTGACGGCCTGCTTGTCAGGCTGGTATACAACAGCTGTGTTTGATGCTGCTTGGAATCCTGGGCCTGGTTACTACAGCTGTTGACGCCGACTGCTTGTCAGGCCTGGGTACTACAGCTTGTTGGAAGCGCCTGCTGTGTACAGGGACCTGGTTACTTACAGACTATTGTATAGAACGCACTGCTTGGATGACGAGCTGGTGTGACGTACGAAGAGGAAGAGCAGTGTAGTGTAGAGCGCGACTAAGCTAAGATGAGATGCTCAGGCCTGGTACTGACGAGCTTGTTTGAGTGACCTGCGTATGTCAGGCCGTAGAAGTTTGAGGCTGCAGCTTGTTGACGCATGCTTTCAGGCCTAGTTACTGCAGCTTGTTGTGATGCCTGCTTGTCAAGGCCTAGTTACTACAGCTTGTTTGTACGCCATGCTTGTCAGGCGCTAGTACTGAGAGGAACAGCTGAGATGATGCTCAAGCAGGACTTTCATGCTACAATTCTCTGGCAGTGACTAAACGTCGGTAATTTTCCATGGAAAAGAAAAGGGAAAGGGGGATACATAGTCAGTTGTACAACTGAATGCTATTCAACTGAAAATAGATGTCTCCACACATTTAACCCAACCCTCAGAGAGTGATGAGAAAGTATTTTGACGAACTGTGCAGCCTGACGATTAAAGAGAGAGAGAACACACGTATGTATGAGTCACTAGTGGCTTTATTCCCAGGTCTAAACGTACATTACGTATGTGTACAGTGTTTAGTGAATTCTTACAAGCAGAGGAGGTTGTATGGATGTGAGTGTAACTGATGGGGAAATGCTAGTGTTCGCACCAGAAGCATCTATGTAACTCAGAATCGTCTTTGAGAAGAAAGATAAATAACACACATGAGTTTATCTTATTTAACCGTACTCGTCGGAATTTTTCAATAGGCATCAAAAGATATAGTCTGACATGATTTACCCTTTAAAATTAAAAGCAAATTTTAGAATTTGAGTTGCCTCAAACGCGTGTATGTGACTCTTAGCTATAATCAGACCATAAATAGGAAAAAAAAATGAAATTCTCTCTCCCTTCGTAGACAACCCTTAACAATAAAAAATATGAAATTTATGTAAATATTACAGTGGACAAGGAGGGAGGCTTGTCTTTAACTTTCTAGGTTGTTAAAATTCAAAATGATTGAAGAAAAAAAATCTCCTGTACAGTGGAACATTTACATACTAAAAAAATGTATTAATACACAAGAGCGCCCATTGAACCACTGCATTCATAAAATACACATTAACATCATGTTAGCACAATATGTATGGCAGAGAATGGTAGAGTACATCACCATAGCAACATTCAGTAGTATGTGCAAGCAGCAGTGCCAGAAACATTATGAAATGAGTTATGAAAGCTATGAGGAAAGCTATCATAACAGTAATGTATTTTGTAACAGACACATATTAACATACTGTATATGTACACACCACATTCACAACCATTGAAGAAAAGCCAGATTGCCAAAGTGATGATAGGTCAAATGTTGTTTTAGGCCAAAAGGTAGAAAAGTGCTCAGTTATCAATGAGTAACAACATCACATGAGTAATAATCCAACAGAAATGTATTAGTAGATACTGTATGAGACACAGAGAAGATATTTGCCACCATTATGGAATGTACACTAGCTACAATATAGTAGAAATAACTTACAGCCATGTATAACAACAACTAACCTGGTCAAAACKTACACAAGACTCCACAATCACAATACAGTATTACACCACTGAAATGTCATGATTTTTAGACACTGTTGTCACAATAAATACTATTACTTTAGGGTTGGTATATACTCTCATTTAACGGTAGACACCTTGTTGGAACAACTATTTTCAGGATGTTCCTAACAAATCTATGTTCCTAGAAAATCATATATCGTCTTCTACTGTGATCATATACTTCACACTTGGTAGGTTGTGAAAATGACTAGAAATTCACTCTTAGAAACGGTCTGATTAAAAATATAAAGGTTAGATCTAGTCTATGATAAATTCTATTTGGTAGAGGGCTTAATTCTATGATATATAGAATATATAGAAGTCTTCACACACAAAGCAATCACAGCTCATGTTACTCGCGGTTGTCTTTAGTAGATTGTGAGATCTCACTCCAAAAACTGTGTAGCCACTATACATCATACTGAGGTCAATGTAGACTTTCCAAGTACTAGTTGAATGTCATTGTTCCATAGGGGTTGAAAGGCTTTGCTCCATATATTGCCTCTACCCCTATCTGATACATACATTTTTTATTTAACATCTATTTAACTAGGCAAGTCAGTTAAGAACAAATTCTTACTAACAATGACGGCCTACCGGGGAACAGTAGGTTAACTGCCTTGTTCAGGAGCAGAATGACAGATTTTTACCTTGTCAGCTCAGGGATTCGATCCAGCGACCTTTTGATTACTGGCCCAACGCTCTAACCACTAGGCTTCCTGCCGCCCCATGAATTGGAGTACATCTGAGATTCTTCAAAGTTCCTCCACACATTCTCTCAATCTAACTGTCTTGAAGAGACTGTTATCTTGCTGTCAAATAATTATACTATCATACTGGCCAAACCCAGAATCTATGTTTGATGTACTATTTGGAGACTTGAAGAAATGTTACTACTGAACTCCTCATTAGCATAGCTATGATAGGCCAGCCAGGCATTGGAAGCCTGTACTGTATGTAGTCTGGCTCCAGATAAGTAAAGGCTGGGTTAGGATACACCAGGCAGAGAGACAGACAGGCTAGGTTAGGATACACCAGGCAGAGAGACAGA
>NW_019944132.1:28817-54232 GCF_002910315.2 Salvelinus sp. IW2-2015
AGACGGCTAGTTAGATACACAGCGAGAGAGACAGCTGTAGGATCACAGGCAGGACAGATGGCTAGTTAGGATCAAGGCGAGAGACGATAGCTAGGTTGGATCAATGCAGAGAGAAAGATAGTGCTAGGTTGATACCAGGGAGAGAGCAGGCTAGGTCGGATGACCAGCAGAGAGACAGCCAGGCTAGGTTAGATCAAGACAAAGAATATTGTTACAGGCAGAGAACGTTGTGTTGATATCAGCAGAGACGAGTAGGATAAGGGAGGAGACAGGGTAGATAACGGAGATGAAAGATAGGCTAGGTTAGGAAGACAGGCAGAGAGCGGGTAAGTAGGATCACAGGCAGAAGCAGATGCTAGCGTTAAGACCCAGAGAGAGACGAAGGCTAGGTTAATAAACAATGCAGAGAAGACAGATACCGTTGGGGAATCATAGAACGAAAAACAAAAGCATTAAAATATAATAACAAAATACAAACCATAATACGATTATATGAAATTGATATAAAACAAAATAAACATGAATTTTAAACACCCCCCACAAAAGAAAAATTTAAAATATATGGTTTAAACATGAGAAAAAAAGTAAGAATGATAGTTTAATGGTTTGACCTACAGCCCCAGGGTGGCGAAGAGGATAAATCAGTCATGTAGATCAACTTATTCTGGAATGTAAGCAACAGCAGGTTAGAGCCCTTACTGTCCAATACATGCCTGGTTTTATTTCAATCAGTTCTTAAATATTAGGATCTGTTTTAGAAGGATTTAGAAAATAGTGAATAGTTGAATTGACAATTTCAATAATGATCTTCCTAGTTAGTCAAGTTGCAGAGGCCTGCAATGCCGTTTTAGAGGGTGTCATTCCTGTAACGGTGAAAGCTTACAATTTGAATAATGGACATTTCACATGGAGAATTGCATAGCATATACTCAGTTAACTATGCGATAACTTTCAATATATGACATCATACATCGGGTCATTACACTCATTCTTACACCAGTGTTTACTTGGTAAATTACATTCCCAGTGCATTTGTATTACTGTTATAAATTGTTAAAATTCTGTATTCTTATGACAGGTGGTTTTTAGCCTTATGTGGGCTTTGTACATTTTAATTCTAGGAATCTGCCACCTTATTTAAGTAGGCTGTATTCAGTCTGGAATCCTCCTCGACAGAAAGGTCATTTTCCACACCAGAAACTAGCTAGGTTAAATCAACATCCCTGAGGTGATCTATAGTCCATCCCATAGACTGTAGTCAGGTGTGTTATTTCTTGGCAGCCGGGAGAAAGTTGCCACTGAACGACCAGCACTTGCCCACATGCAGAACTCACCCTCAGCCCATAGGACACTGGTTTTGCCAAGTGGAAATCTTTTTTCTATAGTGTAATTAGGTCTCTAAGCTAATATTCATGGTCTTCTCCTCTCCATGTGCAGTTTTGCCTGCGCAAAGCAGAATAGGATGGCAAGGACGGCAATTCAACACTATTTGGCACATGTCATTTCATGACCTAACTAGTATAAACACCATTTTTTTCTACCAGTACTTTTCATGTTTCACATGCAGCAATCAGAGCAAATCAGGGAAAAATGACAACCGGAGTTGGTGTCCCACATCTGACCAATAGGTCTTCTCTCAACTTTATTACATTTTACATTAACAGTATTCTTATTAACTGTTTAATTATTTTCTAAGCAGTGTAAAAATAATCTGTAATTACCGTAATTGCTACAACTGCACTTACGGGGTGCTGCTAGGGTTAGTTTGTGCCTGCTCTATAGCTTGGAGTGTAACAATGAGTAATTAAAATACTTGTTAACACTGTGGCACTGTACTCACAGGAATAATAACACTGTACTGCACCGGAATAATTTACACTGTCACTACGGAATATTACACTGTACTTCACAGAATAATTACAACAGTAAAAGAGAAACCTGTTAAAGTGTTACCAAATTGTTTAAGGAATGGTTCACCATTACAGCATTGTTTTCCTTACGCTGTCTCGAAGTCTAGAGACAAGGGGTTAGACCATCAATCCTCCTTTGGTTTTATATACCTGGCCAGTGCCGCACAATTTCCAAATGCTACCATTGTAGTTTTTTGTCCAAAAACCAATGTATGAACTCAATCTCTCCAAATATCTACATTTAAGATTTTCATGTCAAAATCATTCCAAAGTGTCTACAATTGAAGCCATTTTAGTCAATAGCGGTGGACATAACAAACAGAAAGATAAGCCACAACTGAATGGGAATGGGACCAAACAAAAGAACAGGATCTATCGATGACACATCAACACATTTTACACCCATCTTAACACAGAGGATTTAGCTATGTTCTTCTGCACTGTGTTTTAAACTGCATACAAGATGATGATGCAAGGATTCTCTATCGTCTCAGATGCAGAGGCAGTGGCTTACTTGGTTGCTCACTCAGGTCTACACAGTCTATAATGGCTTCGATGCTACATGATTCTTCTGATTGTCAATTGATTGATAGTGAGCTAGCAATTATTTGCGTTTAAAGTAATGTCCAGTGTTCCAGATTCTATGGCAAAATAACCTTTAATAATTACAATACGTAGATAAATATTGTTTCCTTCAAAAAAAGTGGTAATTAAGTATGTTTAAAAAGCAGCTTTTCCTCTATGAGACAGGTGGTATGCCCAAAAACGAGAAAGTGTGATGTATAACTGGTAAAAAAATAATTTATATGAAGTAACACTGATTCGCTCAGTTCCTCCTTCTCAAGAGGCAAAATGACATCAATCCTCTTATGTGGAAAATTAGCAAGCATTTTTTTAAAACAGTCTATTTTAGGTGTTTTGTTTAAGTGTTTTTTTTCTCCAATGTATGCTTTGGCCACAAATACGAGTATTAGATGGTGAGTCAGCAACATTAATTTGGTATGAGTTAACAGAATAGTTAAGTTTAAAAGTGAGCATTTTCATGGAACAGTTGCTTTAAAACTGGGCTCAGGGTCATAAGGGCAACATAACTCATCTCCAGGTATTCGTCAAACAGTCCGTAGGCATTCATGGCTTTGCAGGTGTAGTCCCTCTCCCACTGCGGGAAGCTGGCCTTTGGCGTTGGGGCCGTGCTCCTGCTCAGCTTTCCCGCGTCCACTCAGTTCTGGATCAGCTGACAAACAACCAATTATAAAGAGTCAGGGGGGTGACTGGTGAGATGACACGCTATGGCGTTCTAGTTGCGTCTAATTGGCGCAAAGCCAGGCCATACTCACGGTAGCCCGCTTCCATGAAAGTTGTTGTCCACGGTTCTGCTTGAGCACCATGATGATACCCATTCTCATGCAGAGATCTATCAGAACACCACCGGGATGGCACTGCACAAAAAGGGGAAACCAGTGCGACACTTATTCAATCAACAACTCTTCAACTCACTATCCAGTAACCCACATCCCTAACCCTGAATGTTTCTTCGTCATATAAACCTAGAGGTTAGAGTGAGAATACAGTGTCCAAGCTACTTTCCACTCAATCTGGACACCCCAGACTCAAAATGTTGGGTATTTGCGGCATAAACTCATTCATTCTGGGCGGAGAGCGTGTTACGTGAAATATCTAAAGGAGCAGTGAAGTCTCCACCTCCTCTAGACTGAATACTCTCAGACATGTTTTTCTCGGCACAGTCTACGGACAAATGTCCCCTCCACTTCTAAATTTGAAAGATGCGAGCAACGTTGCGAAATTGTGATGTGATCAGCGAGCAAGAAAATCTACCCGTACTGGACAAAGTTCCTAATTCATTGTGGCATCCCACAGTCTGCGACAGATGCTACATCCCATTTAGTTACGTGCATCTGTCCACGAGAGTACTTTCCCACTAGAAATGTTCAACGTTGAACACATTTGAAAAGCCTCATGAAAATAGTTCTAACTCACCTCTTCCAATTTCAGCGGTTAATTGAGCGCGGATATAGGCTCTGGCGACCTAGTGCAACCTGACAAATGGTGGTCAGCCTCATTTTACTAACTAATCTCCATGAAAAATAGTGTGAGAATTAGCCGTGTATTAGCGATTACACCATGAAGTAGAATGTTCCCTCACCGCCCAGGAAAAACAGCTATGTGAAGGAGACTTGTTTGAGATTGACAAACTGAAACGGAACATCTTCAGGGTGAAGCGTCTCCCACTCCTGACTCAGTCCTTGGCTGCTCTGTGGATTACAGAGCCAGAGGGAGAGACATGAGAAACACAGAAAGAAGAGAGAAAATAGAGAGAAGAGAAACAAGAGAAGGGAGACAGAAAGAGAGAAGGGTGTGTCCTTAATGACAGCCCCTGCATTATATTTGGACTGTAAATTACCTCTGAGGATGGCTTGTACTGCATGAGAAGAAATGGAGGAACAGTTGTAGCTTACCAATTGGTGAGCAGAAAGGGCCAACTTTCATACAACTGAAAACCAACAAGGTTAACCGAGTTACTAATAGGTTTTTTCCATGATTCTCCTTGATTCTCATGCTGTTGTATTAAAACACAGACCGTCATGGCATTGAAGGCGTAAGATTCATTTTTAATCAACATTGTTGAGGCGCAACTGTACTAACTATATCAACAAAGCGCTAGTACACGGCATTAGGGTTTCAACTGATAGAACATTAATTACACTGAGTGTTACCAGAAACATTAAGAACACTCTTCCTAAATTGAAGTTGCACCCCCCTTTGCCCAATGGAACAAGCCTCATTCAATTCAAGGCGTCGAAACGTTCCACAGGGATGCCTGGCCCATGTTGACTCCAATGATTCCCTCATGAATGCTGGTTCGTTGATTCTACTCAAATAGCTTGTTCCATCTCATCCCACAGCATGCTCAATTGGATTGAGATCTGGTGACTGGGCAGGCCACTGCAGTAAGCTGAATTAATCATGTTTGTGGACCTTTCTGGACAATCCTAGCCTTGTGTCATGTGGCATTAATTTGCGCTAAAAAATCTATTCGCAGGCGGATACCCTGCTGGCATGAAAAGGAGCACTGATTGGAAATGATGTTCAGATATCCTGTGGCATTCAAATGTTTGCTACCACTTTTTATCAAGGGCCTAATGGTGTGCCATGAAAACACACCCCACACCATCGTCATCACCACCACCAGCCTGCAATGTTGTTACAACATCAGTGTGATACAGCAGGAACCCAGATTCCTGCAGACGCAGGCAATGTTTTGTTCCCAATTCTCCAGTGTCTTCGTTGTTAGCCCCACCTGCAACCACCAGTGTTCTTGTCTTTAATGAAATGAAGTGGAACTCTGTAAGGTTGTCCCTCGCTGCCATACCTATTCCGTGTCAAGGTACGACGAGTTGTGATTCTTTGTGTGTTTTTTGGCACCACTGTGTAATACTGGACTGTCACTGACCTAACTGTAGCCCATCTGTTGCTGCTGCACAATTTGTGTCACAGCCTCCTTTGTTCTTTCATCAATGACCCGTTTTTAACGACATGGCCTGCTAGTGGCCATGGATGTTCCTGGGTGGAGCAGGTGTTCCTAATTTGTGTAACTCATGTGTGTTATAGTTTATACAGTTGTAGTCGGAGTTTTACATCCACTTAGGTTGGATCATTAAACCCACATTTTCACCCACTCACACATTTCTTTTTAACAAAACTATAGTTTTGGCAGTCAGTTAGGACCAATCTACTGTACGACCCAAGTCATACTTTTTCGCAACAATGTTTACAGACAGATTATTTACTTATAATTCACTGTATCACAATTCCAGTGGTCAGAAGTTTACATACACTAATTGCACTGTGCCTTAACTCTTTGTGGATAGAAGCAGCATTTTCAACTTTTGGATGAATAGCGTCCCAAATTGAACGGCCTCCTACCTGTCCCAGATGCTAATATATGCATATCATAATTACTATTGGAAGAAAACACTCTGAAGTTCTAAAACCGGTTTGAATGATGTCTGTGAGTATAACGGAACTCATATGGCAGGCAAAACCTGAGAAAAAAAATCCAAACAGGAAGTGGAGAATTCTGAGACTGGGTCGATGTTCAAGACTCATCGCTATTCATCCCCAGTAAGATATGGATCCTGTTTTGCACTTCCCTACGCCTTCCACTAGATGTCAAGAGTCTGTAGAATGAAGCTTATACTGTGTGTGGGCGATGAGAGGGAATGAGTCGTGGTCTGGCAGATTGCCAGATTGCGCATTCCACATGATAGCGCCTTGCGGTTCCATTAACTTCTTACAGACACGAAGGAATGCTGCCGGTTGGAAACGTTATTGGTATATATATGATAACAACATCCTGAAGATTTGATTCTCTCTTAGTTTGACCAGTTATTCAAACATGTTAATATAACTTTTTGAAAGTTTTTCGTCGAGTTCGCCTGCATCTGCGCGAGCATTTGGACATGTGCACTAAGCGTGCTAGCTACTTGGAGATAAGTAATGGACATTACGAACAAAACAAGCGATTACTTGTGGAAAACTAGGATTCCTGGGAGTGCATTCTGATAGAAAGATTTATCAAAGGTAAGCGGAATATTATGATTAGTAATTTCGTATTTCTGTTGACTCCAACATGCGGAGAAATGTTGTATTCTGGTTGCCGTCTCAGATTATTGCCATGTGTGCTTTTTCCATACAGTTTTGGGAAATCTGACACTCGGCGGTTGCATTTAAGAACAGTGTAATCTTTAATTCTATGTAAAACATGGTATTCATCAAAAGTTTAGAAGAGTATTCTGTATTTGACGTGGCTCTCTGCAATTTCTCGCGATATTTTGAGCATTCTGACATGGCGCCAATGTAGACCGAGATTGTGGATATTAACTATGCACAATTATTGAACAACACATACATGTCTTGTGTAACTGATGTCCTATGAGTGTCACTGATGAAGAATCACAAAGTTAGTGATTCATTTTAACTCTATTTTCTCTTTTGTTGACCTCCTATCTTTGGCTGGAAATGCTGTGTTTCTGTGGCTTGTACTGACCTAACAAATCGTTTGCTGTGCTCCGCCGAAAGCTATTTGAATCAAAGACATGTTGGCTGGATTCACAACAGTGTAGCTTTAAAAATTTGGTATATTTCATGTGTGATTTTAATGAAAGTTATAATTTTTTATAGTATTTTATTTGAATTGGCGCGCTGCATTTTCTTTTGGCTTTTGGCCCAGTGAGACAGTAGCGTCCCGCCTAAATTCAGCTTTATGGATATAGATAATGACTTAACCGAACCGACACATCTATGTATGTGTAACATGTAAGTCGCATGAGTGTCATCTGAGAAGTCATCAAGGTATGTTATTCATTTTAACATCTATTTTCTGCTTTTTGTTCACTGCTTCTTTAGCTGGAAAAATTGCTGTTGTTTTTCTGTGGCTATGTTACTGTAGCTAACATAATCGCAAGGGCCTTTGCCGTAAATGCCTTTTGATAATCAGAGCACTTTGGCTGATTAACGAAAGTTATCTTAAATGGGTGTACTAATAACTGTATGTTTGAGAATTTATTATGAGATTTCGTGTTTTGAATTTGGCGCCCTGCAATTTTCACTGCTGTCGCACGGTACACAATCCCAGAGAAGTTAAGACAGCTTGGAAAATCCCGAAAAGATGCCATGGCTTTAAAGAAGCTTCCTGCCCTGAGGCAGCTTTACAGAATTTGAGTCAATTGATGGTGTACCTGGGATGTATTTACAAGCCTACTTCACACTCAGTGCCATCTTGCTTGACATCATGGGAAAATAAAAGAAATAAGCCAAGACCTCAGAAAGAAACATTGTAGACCTCCACAAGTCTGTTCATCCTGGGAAGCAATTTCCCAAACGACTGAAGGTACCACGTTCGATCTGGTACAAACAATAGTACGCAAGTATAAACAACCATGGGACACTGCAGCCGTCCATACGCTCAGGAAGGAGAGTGTTCTGTCTGCCTAAGAGATGAACGTACTTGGGCGAAAAGTGCAATCAATCTCCAGAACAACCGCAAAGGACCTTGTGAGATGCTGGGAGGAAACAGTCAAAAGTATCGTACCACAGTAAAAAGAGTCCTATATTGAAATAACCTGAAAGGCCCGCTCAGCAAGGAAGAAAGCCACTGCTCCAAAACGCCATAAAAGCAGACTATACGGTTGAAACTGCACATGGGGACAAAGATCGTACCTTTTTTGGAAAATGTCTCTGGTCTGATGAAAAAAATGGAACTGTTTGGCCATAATGAACCATTGGTTATGTTCGAGGAAAAGGGGGGGCTTGCAAGTCCGAAGAACACATCGCCAAACTATGAAAGCAAGCGGGGGGTGGCAGCATCATATGTGGGGGGTGCATTGCTGCAGGAGGACTGGTGCACTTCCAAAATAGAATGGCATCATAAGGCAGGAAAAATGTGGATATAATGTAAGCAACTTCTCAAAGACACCAAGCTGCTATTTCATATGGAAGCTCCTCTCCACAACAGTGCATATCTCTAGTCCTGCACTTTAAAAGTCCAATTCAACCTCAAATGGACAATAAAGTTTTGTTTTAAACTCCCTACATTACAGTATCTATGCACAAGGGGCTTGTCTAACCCTGTYACCCTGTTCTCTAACTGTTACACTATCTACGGATTCGCTGACGATCACTTTTTTTACTTCTCTTCCGTCGGAAACTCAACCATTGGAACTTTCTCCGTCGTCGGGGAGACGGGCAGGGTGACCATACCCTCTGGGGGAGGAGATTGTGCTCCTGCAGTGCCGGCGAATCCTTTGGCAATGTCGTCAAAGGTCCGCCCCTTGGTCTCCGGAACTTTGAAGTAGGTGAAGACGAAGAAGAATATGAGGAAGATCATGAAGATGATGAAGACGTAAGGACCACACAGCTCCTGTAAAGGAGAGAGAGGAGGTTAGAGAGTAACACAATCTAAGCTGTAAAGTTTGTCTGATGTTTTGGTCTTATAACGGTGCCAATCCCATTCATTCAGCTTTGAGGCCTGCAYATMTATCTTGATACATATACATAGGTGTCTGTAGTAAGAGGGGTAGGGTGAGGAAGAAGAACCAACCTCCAGTTTGGGGAAGCCCAGCCCGACCAGGAAGTTGGCGGTCCAGTTGGAGCAGCCGGCGACGGCCATAGCTGCAGGCCGAGGCCCCTGGGAGAACAACTCAGCAACTATGAACCATGGGATAGGACCTGGGCCCATCTCAAAACTGGCCACGAAGGCAAACACTGCCACGATGGCCAGGTAGCTCAGAGACGTGTTGGTCTTCTACTCAGAGAGGAGGGAGGGAATGGAGGGATCAAACATGTTTGTTTTGTTTGTTTTTTTCACCTTTATTTAACCAGGTAGGCCAGTTGAGAACAAGTTCTCATTTACAACTGCGACCTGGCCAAGATAAAGCAAAGCAGTGCGACAAAAACAACAACACAGAGTTTCACATGGGATAAACAAATGTACAGTCAATAACACAATAGAAAAATCTGTATACAGTCTGTGCCAATGAAGTAAGGAGGTAATGCAATAAATAGGCCAAGAGTGGCGAAGTAATTACAATTTAGCAATTTACACGAGTGATATATGTGTAGATGAGGATGTGCAAGTAGAAATACTGGTGTGCAAAAGAGCAGAAAAACAAAAACAAATATGGGGATAAGGTAGGTAGTTGGTTGGATGGGCTATATACAGATGGGCTGCAGCGATCGGAAAGCTGCTCTGACAGCTGAAGCTTAAAGTTAGTGAGGGAGATATAAGTCTCCAACTTCAGTGATTTTCATTGGCAGCAGAGAACTGGAAGGAAAGGCGGCCAAAGGAGGTGTTGGCTTTGGGGATAACCAGTGAAATATACCTGCTGGAGCGTGTGCTACGGGTGGGTGTTGCTATGGTGACAAGTGAGCTGAGATAATGCAGCGCTTTACCTAGCAAGGACTTATAGATGACCTGGAGCCAGTGGGTTTGATGACGAATATGTAGCGAGGACCAGCCAAAAAGAGCATACAGGTCGCAGTGGTGGGTAGTATATGGGGCTTTGGTGACAAAACGGATGGCACTGTGATAGACTGCATCCAATTTGCTGAGTAGAGTATTGGAGGCTATTTTGTAAATGACATCGCCGAAGTCAAAGATCGGTAGGATAGTCAGTTTTACGAGGGTATGTTTGGCAGCATGAGTGAAGGAGGATTTGTTGCGAAATAGGAAGCCGATTCTAGATTTCATTTTGGATTGGAGATGCTTAATGTGAGTCTGGAAGGAGAGTTTACAGTCTAGTCAGACACCTAGGTATTTATAGTTGTCCACATATTCTAAGTCAGAACCGTCGAGAGTAGTGATGCTAGTCGGGCTCGTGGGTACAGGCAGCGATCAGTTGAAGAGCATGCATTTAGTTTTACTAGCATTTAAAAGCAGTTGGAGGCCACGGAAGGAGTGTTGTATGGCATTGAAGCTCATTTGGAGGTTTGTTAACACAGTGTGCAAAGAAGGGCCAGATGTATACAGAATGGTGTCGTCTGCGTAGAGGTGGATCAAGGAATCACCCGCAGCAAGAGCGACAACATTGATATATATAGAGAAAAGTGTCGGCCTGAGAATTGAATCCTGCAGCACCTCTATAGAGACTGCCAGAGGTCCGGACAACAGGCCTTCCAATTTGACACACTGAACTCTACCTGAGAAGTAGTTAGTGAACCAGGCGAGGCAGTCATTAAAGGCTGTTGAGTCTGCCGATAAGAATAAAGTGATTGACAGAGTCGAAAGCCTTGGCCGGATCAATGAAGACGACTGCACAGTACTGTCTTTTATCGATGGCGGTTATGATATCGTTTAGGACCTTGAGCGTGGCTGAGGTGCACCTATGACCAGCTCGGAAACCAGATTGCATAGCGGAGAAGGTACGGTGGGATTCGAAATGGTCGGTAATCTGTTTGTTAACTTGGCTTTCGAAGACCTTAGAAGGGCAGGATGGATATAGGTCTCTAGCAGTTTGGGTCTAGAGTGTCTCCCCCTTTGAAGAGGGGGATGACCGCGGCAGCTTTCCAATCTTTAGGAATCTCAGACGATACGAAAGAGAGGTTGAACAGGCTAGTAATAGGGGTTGCAACAATGGCGGCGGATAATTTTTAATGTTAAGCAGTGGAATAAAATCCAGTCAAGGATATTTATGGTGTGACAAGAATAGTTATTGTCGGGTTCTTGACATTTGAAATGATGGACAGCCGAGATTCAAACTCACCACCAATGCGAGGGAGATGGTCATGAGCAGAGCACTGACAGCCATTCCAGCCAATCCGATAAGGTGCAGGGTCCTTCGTCCCGCCCTCTCCACCAGAAAGAGCTGTGAATCAAACAAGGAAGTGCTTAGAATGTGTCCAAGGGTATTACATTTCATATTGGAATCTGGTCAAGAGTAGTGCACTATCAAACTGTACTATTTCTGTATTATTATACTTGACACTTGATGTGTTAAAATACTTACAGACACCACTGTGAATAGAGTGTTGACCACCCCAGCTCCTATAGTGGCGTAGATGGGCTGGGTCACCCCGGCAGTGTCAAATATACCTGTCGAATAGTAGAATACCTGAGGAGGAAGTAGGAAAGAGGGAGAGGTTGTTGATTACATTCATAACCAATATGAGGATATGTATCTAGTTAAATCTAGTTGTTGTTGACCCATGTTTACTCCTACAGACAGAGAGAGGGCTGTTGTTTCACTGTGTTCTGTGGCCATCTGGGTTTGATTGATGCTGGATTTATAATTGTTTTATGTAACCTTTATTTAAGAAGGGAGTCATGCTGAGACCACTGTCTCTTTAGCAGATGAGCCCTGCATGAACACATCAATAAACAACAGTTTTACTATACATATCTATATACACACCAATAAACAACAGTTTCACTATACATATCTATATACACATCAATAAACAACAGTTTTACTATACATATCTATATACACATCAATAAACAACAGTTTTACTATACATATCTATATACACATCAATAAACAACAGTTTCACTATACATATCTATATACACATCAATAAACAACAGTTTTCACTATACATATCTATATACATATCAATAAACAACAGTTTCACTATACATATCTATTATACACATCAATAAACAACAGTCACTATATACATATCTATTATACACATCATAAACAAACAGTTTCACTATACATATCTATATACACATCAATAAACAACAGTTTCACTATACATATCTATATACACATCAATAAACAACAGTTTTCACTATACATATCTATCTATATACACATCAATCAACAACAGTTTTCACTATACAATCTATATACACATCAATCAACAACAGTTTCACTATACATATCTATATACACATCAATAAACAACAGTTTCACTATACATATCTATATACACATCAATAAACAACAGTTTCACTATACATATCTATATACACATCAATAAACAACAGTTTTACTATACATATCTATATACACATCAATAAACAACAGTTTCACTCTATACATATCTATATACACATCAATCAACAACACAGTTCATATTACAGATCTATATACACATCAATCAACAACAGTTTCACTATACATATCTATATACACATCAATAAACAACAGTTTCACTAATACATATCTATATACACATCAATTACAAAATACATGAAAGCAAACACAAAACACGAAAAGCAAAACACAATCATATGAAACATACACATTGTTCAGTAAAAGGGCGCTCTAACATCCGTCTGAATTAGGCCCAGTCTAAAGGTCATTGCACTGACCTTTAACCTGGTCTGTCTGAGTCAGGATAAACTTGCTAACGCTAACTCAGACTGACAGCCAGGTTAACTGACCTTATCAACAGACAATCTCCATTAGATCTTAGGTGATCATCTCGCTAGCCAATCATGTTATTATGCTACATCCATTCCACTTAATCAAGCTCCTTCCTCAGCCTCTGGCTGAAGAGGAGGTGGTGCCTTGACAGTCTCTGTATGTTGCATCTCTCCACTGAATCATTTAGTTTCAGTATTCTAGCGTTGAACTGTGACTTCTGTAGAACTGTGAGAGTTGCAACATTACACGTCCTACTACATATGCTTATACGCAATAACTTATCTGGAAAGGCTCATTGGAACTTATTCTTTTGAAATATGTGGCTATGCTTCTCTTTCCTCATCTTTTTTCCTTCATTACTAATTTATAAAAGGCTGGATAGGTTTTCCACCATATTGTTCCAACGGTCATGTATTGTTAGATCAGGGGTCATGGATTAAGAGAAGGAAAACTCTCTGTCCTTCTTAAAGGCTTTTCCTTAATGTGTTTTCCTAGTTCGATTATGTTATTAGATGAATAACTCCTGGCCCTAATTATGTTGCATTGTGGGAGTTGTAGTCTACTCACCGCGTTGATGCCAGAGAGCTGCTGGGAGAGCTGCAGGATGATGCGATGATGATTGGCTGACGGTAGGCTGGCGAGCGGAAGAGTTCTGGAATAGTGACCTTCTTCTCCATGGCCATCTTCATCCCTTCTTTCCTTCATCTCCTGAGTCATCACTTACGTCTTCACAGCCACGCAGACGCACCAGGGCTGGAGGGAGGGCGAGATATTTTTTAAATACTAGGTAATTTCTGATACTAATGAATCCCAAATTAACAACAGAGTAATTGTCTCATGTAATTACTTTTACACCACATAGTTTCTAAAGTAAACGGTCAAATAAAAAGTCACCTAAATGAGTGCTGTGCAATATGATCAGTAACATCTCCTTATTTAATATGATGAGTAACATCTCCTTTATTTAATATGATCAGTAACATCTCCTTTATTTAATATGATCAGTAACATCTCCATTATTTAATATGATCAGTAACATCTCATTATTTATATGATCAATAACATCTCCTTTATTTAATATGATCAGTAAATTCTCCTTTATTTAATATGATCAGTAACATCTCCATTATTTAATATGATCAGTAACATCTCCTTTATTTAATATGATCAGTAACATCTCCATTATTTATATATCAGTAACATATCCAGGTTTATTATGATCATCAGTACAGTCTCCATTATTTAATATGATCAGTAACATCTCCATTATTTAATATGATCAGATAACATATCTTTATGTGTAATATGATCAGTAACATCTCCTTTATTTAATATGATCAATAACATATCCTAGGTTTATTATGATCAGTAACATCTCCATTATTTAATATGATCAGTAACATCTCCTATGTGTAATATGATCAAGTAACATCTCCTATATTTAATATGATCAGTAACAAATCTTATGTTATTGTAATATGATCATGTAACCATTCTCCTATGTGTAATATGATCAGTACATCTAGGTAATCATGATTTCAGAACATCTCTATGTGTAATATGATCAGTAACATCTCCTATGTGTAATATGATCAGTAACACTCTCCTATGTGTAATAATATCAGTCAGAACATCTCCTCCATGCTTGTAATATGATCAGTAACACCTCCTATTGTTGTAATATGATCAGTACACTCCCTATGTGTTATATGATCAGTAACATCTCCTATGTGTAACTATGATCAGTAACATCTCCTATGTGTAACATGATCAGTAACATCTCCTATGTGTAATATGATCAGTAACTCATCTTCCTATGTGTAATATGATCAGTAACATCTCCTATGTGTAATATTGATCAGTAACATCTCCTATGTTGTAATATTGATCAGTAACACTCCTATGTGTAATATGATCAGTAACACTCCTAGTGTGTAATCATGATCAGTAACATCTCCTATGTGTAAATATGATCAGTAACATCTCCTATGTGTAATATGATCAGTAACACCTCCTAGTGTGTAATATGCATCGTAGTAAACATCTCCTATGTGTAATTATGATCAGTAACATCTCCATGTGTAATATGATCCAGTAACATCTCCTATGTGTAATATGATCAGTAACATCTCCTATGTGTAATATGATCAGTAACACCTCCTATGTGTAATATGATCAGTAACATATCCTATGTGTAAACATGGTACAGTAACATCTCCTATGTGTAACATGATCAGTAACACCTCCTATTGTAATATGTCAAGTAACATCTCCTCTGTGTTAATGATCAGTAACATCTCCTATGTTGAATATGATCAGTAACATCTTCCTATGTGTAATATGATCAGTAACATCTCCTATGTGTAATATGAATCCCAGTAACATCTCCTATGTGTAATATGATCAGTAACACTCTCCTATGTGTAATATGATCAGTAACATCTCCTATGTGTAACATGATCAGAACATCTCCTATGTGTAATATGATCAGTAACATCTCCTATGTGTAATATGATCAGTAACATGTCCTATGTGTAATATGATCAGTAACATCTCCTATGGTAATATGATCAGTAACATCTCCTATGTGTAACATGTCAGTAACACCTCCTATGTGTAATATTATCAGTAACATCTCCTATGTGTAATATGATCAGTAACATCTCCTATGTGTATATGATCAGTAATCTCTATGTGTAACATGATCTAACATCTCCTATGTGTAACATGATCAGTAACATCTCCTATGTGTAATATGATCAGTAACATATCCTATGTGTAATATGATCAGATACATCTCCTATGTGTAATATGATCAGTAACATCTCCTATGTGTAATATGATCAGTAACATCTCTTATGTGTAACATGATCAGTAACATCTCCTAATGTGTAACATGATCAGTAACATCTCCTATGTGTAATATGATCAGTAACATCTCCTATGTTGTAACATATGATCAGTAACATCTCCTATTGTGTAACATGATCAGTAACATCTTCCTATGTAACATGATCAGTAACATCTCCTATGTGTAATATGATCAGTAACATCTCCTATGTTGTAATATGATCAGTAACATCTCCTATGTGTAATATTGATCAGTAACATCTCCTATGTGTAATATGATCAGTAACATCTCCTATGTGTAATATGATCAGTAACATCTCCTATGTGTAATATGATCCAGTAACATCTCCTATGTGTAATATATCAGTAACATGTCTCCTCTCCCTGACCTTTGCGAGCCTCCTCCTCCTGGTTGAGGCTGATGAGGAGGTAGCGGGGGCTCTCTGGGCAGAAGGGCAACATGATGCTCTGCACCACAGCAGGGATGGCCGTCAGGGACAGCAGGAGGGGCCACAGGGAGTCTGACCCCAGCAGAAACTCCAGACCAAAGACCTACAGAGCAGAGAGAGGGACAACAGGATGGCCAGGGTTAAAGCTTAAGATAGTAGAAAAGTCATGCTCAAACTAAAACAGATTTAACTGACTTGATTGTACAGAAAAAGGAATCAGTCAATTACATTCAGTGAAATGAACAGCATTTAATTCAGTTGACCTCAATAACATTAAGTTCAATTAATTACAATAAACTCAGTAGAGTTTGAACTAAAATAACCTAAATGAAAGTGAACCCAGTGCCTGGTCCTCTCTGTGGTACCTGTGCCACCAGGATGCCAATGACCACTCCCAGCTGGTGGAGGGTGCCGAAGGCCCCCTGAGTGCGTGGGGGCCAGCTCTCCCACGTACTGGGCGTCAGTCCCGTACACAGGCCACAGAACACGCCAATGACCAGCCTGCCAATGATGACCATCTCAAAGGAGTTACACAGGCTGGACAGACCCATCAGAGTTCCACCCAGAAGGGCCAGCACGTTGGCCAGGAGCATGGACTTACGCCGTGAGAGAGAGAGAGAGAGAGAGGAGAGAAGAGAGAAAGAGGAAGAGAAGATCGGAGAAGAACCGGAGATGAGGAGAGAGTGAAGGGGAGAAGAGGATTGAAGAGGATTGAGAGAGAGATGATGAGAGGGAGAAAAGGAGAGAGAGAGAGAGAGAGAGAGAGGAGGATAGGAATAGGGGAAAGAAAAGAAAGAAAGTGGGAGGAAAAATGTGTGATGTTAGAAAGATGGAGGAAAGCCATTTAGTCCAGTGCCCTGCCAGAGACCATGAATGGCCTGCTAAATAAAGAGTGATGAAGTGAGGTGAGATGAGATGAGGCCAGGTTAGGAGTAGAGGTTGACCGATTAATCGGAATGGCAAACAAAGGTAGGCTGCCAATACTAAAGTACCTATTAGAACATCCAATAGTCAAAGGTATATGAAAAACAAATGGTATAGAGAGAAATAGTCCTATAATAACTACAACCTAAAACGTCTTACCTGGGAATATTGAAGACTAATGTCTTCAAGGTACCACCAGCTCATAAAAGGAACCACCAGCTTTCATATGTTCTGAGCAAGGAACTTAAACGTTAGCTTTTTTACATGGCACATAATGCACTTTTACTTTCTTCTCCAACACTGGGTTTTTGCATTATTTAAACCAAATTGAACATGTTTCATTATTTATTTGAGACTAAATTGATTTTATTGATGCATTATTTTAAGTTAAAATAAGTGTTCATTTAGTATTGTTGTAATTGTCATTATTACAAATATATATTTAAAAATCGGACGATTAATTGGTATCGGCTTTTTTTGGTCCTCCAATAATCGGTATCGGCATTGAAAAATCAGAATCGGTCGACCTCTAGTTAGGAGGTAAGACCGCAATTAACATTACAGCCTCAATTAACATTACAGCCTCAATTAACATTACAGCACAGAATCGACTAAGGGCCCTTGGTTCATCTTTGAGAGCAAATATTTACATGCCGCACTTCTCTCATTGTGGTGCTGGGAATAAAATAAAATAAAACACTACAAAGTCATTACAGATACAAAACCACTTCCACACACACATTTACTGTACATCTGCATTTCTTTGTATCATTAGTCCTTAACTCACCTCCCAAACCTGTCCACCATGACCCCCACAGACAAGGACCCAACCATGCCCCCCACACTGAAGATGGCCACAGCGAAGCTCCAAACCATGGTGTTAGTCCCAGAGGAGAAGGGGTCTCCATAACGATCCATAGACACATTCTGGAAGAACCGTCGCAGTTTCTGACAGTGGAGATGACAGACTTAGAACCTTCAGAGGTTAAAGGGTGGGAATATCACTGAGGATTTAGACAAGTGGTCTAAAATCCTAGTCCTGGAGATGTACAGAGGGTGCAGGCATTTGTTCCAGCACCGTTCCAGCCCTGACTGTTATAGTCAATACACATGAGTACTGCCACTGACTGTCCACAAGAGGGAGACAAAGTTGAAAACAACAGCACATCCATCCAACTCTGTGTGTGTGTGTGTGTGTGTGTGTGTGTGTGTGTGTGTGTGTGCGTGCGCGCGCGCGCCGACTAGTATGACACAACGCTAAGTTGACTTTTAAAAGGAGGTATCAATCCTTTTGAATAAATAATACATTAATAATGATGACCATTATGACCACTCCGTATGTGCAACTCACTCACGCACACACACACCTGCTCAGGGGCATTGATGACTCCATGTTGTATCCGAACTGCAGGGAGCCGATGACGGCTGTAGTGATGCAGTAGAGGAGGAACAGGTCACTCCCTTCTCTTCGGGGATGAGGAGAGATAGAGGGAGGAAGAGAGAGGGAGTGAAAACGGGGAGAAGGAGGATGGAGGAGAGGGGTGTTAAAATAATAGAAAGAGAGAGAGAAACAGATAACAGAAAGTGCAGAGAAAAGGATAGCGAGAGAGGAGAGAGAGAGAGAGAGAGAAAAGAGAGAGAGGGAGAGAGGAGAGAGAAGAGAGAGAGAGGAAATTAGATATCCACTGGTCTAATGATATGGATGGAGATGTAATGTACAATAATTCTGTCATTGTCATCATAGCCAGTGTCATAGCCAGTGTCTTGGCCCACAAGGCTCTTGTTGTTCCCAGTGACAGTAGAAAATCACACAATGAACCATTCTGTTTGTGATTGTTCTCCCTCTCTTCTGCTTTCTCTCTGAGCATTCACAAGCTGTCACTGTCTCACACTGCCACGCTAGCCTAAGTGTTACAAAACAGTGGAATGGAACCATGTTTCGCAATCCTGATCGACCCGGAGTCTTGAGGATGAACTGTGAGAGAATAGAGACTATGTACTATAATTTATGCTATTTATTCTACTGTTGAGGCCTATTGTATGGGGTTCGGCTGTTATACCAGTCCAATATGCGTTAATATACTAATACTAACTACTACTTAAACAAAAACCAAGTGAATACATCTGGCATGAAGTGTTTTCTTTTTAGCTGTGGGTTTGGGGATAGTCAGTTGTCACATTTAAAGCTGGCAACATAGCAGCACCAAGCGGATTGGTTATAATGAAAGTCGCTATAACAAAGCCCGGGCCAGACCATGGAAAGAAACCCTGTTTGATGTGTTCTCTTTTAAAGGACCAAAACCTACTCATCTGAAATACCACCTCCTTTACAGAGAATGTAGGCTATAGGAAAGTGACATGACAGTATCAGTTATTATTACACAAAGGTAGGCTACTCTTTATGACACACACTATTACACATAGATGGGCCAAAGACGAGACATTTACATTTGGTGTTCGAAGGCCATTCATTCAACATAAAAAGAGAAATATGTATAAATATAATATTAAATCGCTCAACTCTTACCCTTCCTTTGACCCATAAATATTTGTGTTGCAAACTATTCAATTAAGGGAGTTATTGAGCTCTAAAGTGTCAAAATGTCCTTCAGTGTAACTGTCCGTGTTACAATTCTAATGACAAGCGTTTTTGAAATTCATCCTAAAAATATAGATGAACACTCATGGCATAATTGTGTGTGTTTGCAACAATATATAGAATAATGGGCAACATACTGTATCTAAAAAATATTTTAAAAACTTGAATAACTTTTGTCTGGACTTTTGCTCTTCATCAATGTCATTCAGTATCACAAAGGTAAAAAGCCATTTTAAAGGTAATCATGTGACAGTGTGTGACATTACAAAGAAGACCCATTGAAGACCCTCTATCAATGTGATGAGGTGAGTAAACCTCTGATGAGTTCACCTTTTCAACCTCTAGTAACCTTTGTACCAAAAACGCATGTCCTTCAGTACAACACAGAAAACATACTTTTAATGTTATGAATTTATAAAAGGCTATATTAAATATGAAAAGTAAGGATAATATTTATAGGTCAAGGTCATTACTTTATATAGGTGGCCAAGGAACTGCCTGTTAAATATGTTTATGTATGAAATCCATCCTTCAGTATCACGCTTTTGTCCTTCAGCACAACAAAAGTTTAATGTTATACCACAATGTCACCCGTTATGCTGAATGACAGTAGCTTTGTTATCCCATGTTTTCACAAGTTTACAACAATTAATCATTTAATTTAATTCAGATTTAATTGTTGTATGAATACTGAATATTATAATTTAAAACAATTTTATGGCATTTGTAGGTATTTTCAAGGCACATTATCTTTATACTGTAGATGCCGTTGTCTAATAAGGAGAAGGCTGCACGACACAGACAAAAGATTAACGCAGACCCAGTTGCTAGGGAGAAAAGACTAGCCAGAAGAAAAGCAAGATATTGTTTTCATGGTTTCATGCTACTGTCAGCAACAGAATAGGATATGATAGGATATAAAGCTGGGTGGATAACACTTAACATTAAGTTGCACTATTACACTCTAGTTAATGTTTTATTGCACTGCAGTTAAGGTATAACTGATGGATTATATTAGTTAATATAATATTACACACACACACAGGTTAGGCGAGGGAATATGTACATAATTGAGGTCAATGCAAATAGTCAGGGTAGCCATTTGATTAGCTGTTCAGCAGTCTTATGGCTTGGGGGTAGAAGCTGTTAAGAAGCCTTTTGGACCTAGACTTGGCACTCCGGTACCGCTTGCCTTGCTGTAGCAGAGAGAACATCTATGACTAGGGTGGCTGGTGTCTTAGGCCATTTTTAGGGCCTTCCTCTGACACCGCCTGGTATAGAGGTCATGGATGGCAGGAAACTTGGCCCCAGTGATGTACTGGGCCGTACGCACTACCCACTGTAGTTCCATGCAGTCGGAGGCCGAGAAGTTGACATACCAGGCAGTGATGCAACCAGTCAATATGCTCTCGATGGTGCAGCTGTACAGTCGTGGCGAAAAGTTTTGAGAATGACACAAATATTAATTTTCACAAAGTCTGCTGCCTCAGTTTGTATGATGGCAATTTGCATATACTCCAGAATGTTATGAAGAGTGATCAGATGAATTGCAATTAATTGCCATGCAAATTAACTGAATCCCCAAAAAACATGTCCACTGCATTTCAGCCCTGCCACAAAAGGACCGGCTGACATCATGTCAATGATTCTCCCGTTAACACAGGTGTGAGTGTTGACGAGGACAAGGCTGGAGATCACTCTGTCATGCTGATTGAGTTCGAATAACAGACTGGAAGCTTCAGAAGGAGGGTGGTGCTTGGAATCATTGTTCTTCCTCTGTCAGCCATGGTTACCTGCAAGGAAACACGTGCCGTCATCATTGCTTTGCACAAAAAGGTATTCACAGGCAAGGATATTGCTGCCAGTAAGATTGCACCTAAATCAACCATTTATCGGATCATCAAGAACTTCAAGGAGAGCAGTTCAATTGTTGTGAAGAAGGCTTCAGGGCGCCAAAGGAAGGCCAGCAAGCGCCAGGACCGTCTCCTACAGTTGATTCAGCTGCGGGATCGGGGCACCACCAGTAAGGACTTGCTCAGGAATGGCAGCAGGCAGGTGTGAGTGCATCTGCACGCACAGTGAGGCAAAGATTTTTGGAGGATGGCCTGGTGTCAAGAAGGGCAGCAAAGAAGCCATCTTCCAGGAAAAACATCAGGGACAGACTGATATTCTGCAAAAGGTACAGGGATTGGACTGCTGAGGACTGGGGTAAAGTCATTTCTCGGATGAATCCCCTTTCCTATTGTTTGGGGCATCCGGAAAAAAGCTTGTCTGGAGAAGACAAGGTGAGCGCTACACTCAGTCCTGTGTCATGCCAACAGTAAAGCATCCTGAGACCATTCATGTGTGGGGTTGCTTCTCAGCCAAGGGAGTGGGCTCACTCACAATTTTGCCTAAGAACTCAGCCATGAATAAAGAATGGTACCAACACATCCTCCGAGAGCAACTTCTCCACCATCCAGGAACAGTTTGGTGATGAACAATGCCTTTTCCAGCATGATGGAGCACCTTGCCATAAGGCAAAAGGGATAACTAAGTGGCTCGGGGAACAAAACATCGATATTTTGGGTCCATGGCCAGGAAACTCCCCAGACCTTAATCCCATTGAGAACTTGTGGTCAATCCTCAAGAGGCGGGTGGACAAACAAAAACCCACAAATTCTGACAAACTCCAAGCATTGATTATGCAAGAATGGGCTGCCATCTGTCAGGATGTGGCCCAGAAGTTAATTGACAGCATGCCAGGGCGGATTGCAGGGGCCTTGAAAAAGAAGGGTCAACACGCAAATATGGACTCTTTGCATCAACTTCATGTAATTGTCAATAAAAGCTTTTGACACTTATGAAATGCTTGTAATTATACTTCAGTATTCCATAGTAACATCTGACAAAAATATCTAAAGACACTGAAGCAGCAAACTTTGTGGAAATTAATATTTGTGTCATTCTCAAAACTTTTGGCCACGACTGTAGAACTTTTTGAGTATCTGAGGACCCGTGCCAAATCTTTTCAATCTCCTGAGGGGGAATAGGCGTTATTGTGCCCTCTTCACGACTGTCTTGGTGTGGTTGGACCATGATAGTTTGTTGGTGATGTGGACACCAAGCTCTCAACCTGCTCCACTACAGCCCTGTCGATGAGAATGCTCAGCCCTCCTTTTCCTGTAGTCCACGATCATCTCCTTTGTCTTAATGTTATGAGCTATAGGCTACGTGTGTACAGGAATGTAAAGGAAAACTGATCGTTGCTTTATCATAACGGTCCTAATATACAGTACCAGTCAAGAATTTGGACACACCTCCTCAATCATGGGTTTTTCTTTATTTTACTATTTTCTACATTGCAGAATAATAGTGAAGACATCAAAACTATGAAATAACATATGGAATCATGTAGTAACCAAAAAACAAATCAAAATATATATAAATATATATAATTCTTTTGAACCCCCTTTTTCTCCCCAATTTCGTGGTATCCAATTTTTAGTAGTTACTGTCTTGTCTCATCGCTACAACTCCCGCACGGACTCGGGAGAGGCGAAGGTCGAGAGCCATGCGTCCTCCGAAACACAACCCAACCAAGCCGCACTGCTTCTTAACACAGCGCGCATCCAACCCGGAAGCCAGCTGCACCAATGTGTCGGAGAAAACACTGTACACCTAGCGATCGGGTCAGCGTGCACTGCACCCGGCCCGCCACAGGAGTCGCTAGTGCGCGATGAGACAAGAATATCCCTGCCGGCCAAACCCTCCGTAACCCGGACGACGCTGGGCCAATTGTGCGCCGCCCATGGGCCTCCCGGTCATGGCCGGCTGCGACAGCCTGGGCTCGAACCCAGAGTCTCTGGTGGCACAGCTAACACTGCGATGCAGTGCCTTAGACCACTGCACCACCCAGGAGGCCCCAAAAATGTATTTTATATTTTCGATTCTTCAAAGTAGCCACCCTTTGCCTTGATGACAGCTTTGCACACTCTTGACATTTTTTCAACCAGCTTCACCTGGAATGCTTTTCCAACAGTCTTGAAGGAGTTCCCACATTTGCCGAGCACTTTTTGGCTGCTTTTCTTTCACTCTGCGGTCCAACTCATCCCAAACCATCTCAATTGGGTTGAGGTCGGGTGATTGTGGAGGCCAGGTCATCTGATGCAGCACTCCATCACTCTCCTTCTTGGTCAAGTAGCCCTTACACAGCCTGGAGGTGTGTTGGGTCATTGTCCCACTAAGTGCACACCAGATGGGATGGCGTAACTCTGCAGAATTCTGTGGTAGCCATCCTAGTTAAGTCTGCCTTGAATTCTAAATAAATCACTGACAGTGTCACCAGCAAAGAACCCCCACACCATCACACCTCCTCCTCCATACTTCACGGTTGGAACCACACATGCGGAGATCATTCATTCACCTACTCTGCGTCTCACAAAGACACAGTGGTTGGAATCAAAAATCTCAAATTTGGACTCATCAGACCCAAGGACAGATTTCCATCGGTCTAATGTCCATCGCTCGTGTTTCTTGGCCCAAGCAAGTCTCTTCTTATTATTGGAGTCCTTTAGTAGTGGTTTCTTTGCAGGAATTCGACCATGAAGGCCTGATTCACGCAGTCTATTCTGAACAGTTGATGTTGAGATGTGTCTGTTACTTGAACTCTGTGAAGTATTTATTTGGGCTGTAATCTGAGGTGCAGTTAACTCTAATGAATTCATCCTCTGCAGCAGAGGTAACTCTGGGTCTTCCTTTCCTGTGGCGGTCATCATGAGAGCCAGTTTCATCATAGCGCTTGATGGTTTTTGTGACTGCACTTGAAGAAACTTTAAAAGTTCTTGAAATTTTCCAGATTGACTAACCTTCATGTCTTAAAGTAATGATGGACTTATCTTTGCTTATTTGAGCTGTTCTTACCATAATATGGACTTGATATTTTACCAAATAGGGCTATGTTCTGTATACCACCCATACCTTGTCACAACACAACTGATTGGCTCAAACGCATTAAGGAAAGAAATTCCACAAATTAACTTTTACCAAGGCACACCTGTTAATTGAAATTCATTCCAGGTGACTGACTACCTCATGAAGCTGGTTGAGAGAATGCCAAGAGTGTGCAAAGCTGTCATCAAGGCAGAGGGTGGCTACTTTGAAGAATGTCAAATATAAAATATATTTTGATTTGTTTAACACTTTTTTGGTTACGTGTGTTATTTCATAGTTTTGATTATGAAAATAGTACACTTTTTTTTTTTAACTGAATGAGTAGGTGTGTCCAAACTTTTGACTGGTACTGTATGTGTAGGAGGCATAATTAAGAGGCCTAGTTCTGGAACATAATTCAAATCAAAGACCAACTGACACAGAATGACTACATACGGAGGTAACCTGGGCTAACACTAAAAACACAGACGCCGGTGCCATAAGAATAAAATGCTCTAAGGGTTTCATTACCCAAGTTACACTGATAAAAGTGTTATGTTCTGTGATAGTACTAATCAGGCATATTGTATTTCCCTAGGAAGGACACTCTGGCCTTGTGACATTACAATACCCAGTCATCTAAAACAATATGAAAACTGAATAAATAGGCCTACTACAAGTGAAGTAAGATATGTAAAGACGGTGAAACAGGGTCCCCTTCAAAATAATAATCACCATGAGATGATGTAAGTCTTTTTAGGTTTGTGTAAAACAGATGTTGTGCAAGTCACCAAGTTTTGACTGTCTCTAGAGGTACGGGCTGGAGGACAGGCTGGTGAGTGTGTTTTGACTGTCTCTAGAGGTACGGGCTGGAGGACAG
>NW_019944132.1:62341-100925 GCF_002910315.2 Salvelinus sp. IW2-2015
CTGGTGAGTGTGTTTTGACTGTCTCCAGAGGTACGGGCTGGAGGACAGACTGGTGAGTGTGTTTGGACTGTCTCCAGAGGTATGGGCTGGAGGACAGGCTGGTGAGTGTATCACTTCAATAGACGTAGGCCTTCATATTTAATCTGCACAGACATGTTAAAGATGGAAACTGCAGTAGAGGAATCAGCGCCCCTGTCTGCTCCACGGCCGTTGTTATTGTTTTTGTTGACGAAGTGGAGGTGAGGGGCTTGCCCTTTGTGCTGTTGTCTGTGCCCAATAATCCTTGTACCATTTTTTTGTGCTGCTACCATGTTGTGTTGCTGCCATGTTGTGTTGCTACCGTGTTGTTGTCATGTTTTGTTTCTACCATGTTGTGTTGTCATGTGTTGCTCTCTTAGGTTAGGTTAGGTTGTCTTAGGTCTCTCTTTCTGTAGTGTTGTGGTGTCTCTCTTGTCGTGATGTGTGTTTTGGCCTACATTTTTATTTTTAATCCCATCCCCCGTACCCGCAAGAGGCCTTATGCCTTTTGTTAGGCCGTCATCATAAATAATAATTTGTTCTTAACTGACTTTCCTAGTTAAATAAAGGTTCAATAAATAAAAAAATGAAAAGGGGTGTCGCCCAACGTGGTAAAAAGTGCAGTGCTGTTCTATCGCTCCTGCAATGTCTGAGGAAAAAAATACAGTGTTCGTTGTTTCCAGTAACTTCTTTGTTGTTGTAAAAGCCCAAACTGACGTGTCAGTTTGCCCATTAAGGATTCCAGCTTTAATGTGGAGTAAGATAGCAAGAAAGAGTGTGTGAGCACATCATTTACTGTACTGAATACCGTCACAGTTCATAACATGACTAAATAAGGGAGTAGCTGAGTGAGTAAGGAGCACAGTGTGTGACAGTGCAGAATACTACAGTATGTGTGTGTGTCTAATCAAATCAAATGTATTTGTCACATGTGCCGAATAAAACAGGTTACAGTGAAATGCTTACTTACAAGCCCTTAACCAACAATGCAGTTTTAAGAAAAAAAAAGAGTTAAGAAAATATTTACTAAATAAACTGTATTAAAAAAGTAAAAAATTAAAGAGCAACAATAAAATAACAGTAACAAGGCTATATACATGGGGTATCGGTACCGAGTCAATGTGCGGGGATATAGGTTAGTCGAGGTAATTGAGGTAATATGTGCATGTAGGTAGGGTTAAAGTGACTCATAGATAATAAAAAGTGAGTAGCATGGTTGAGTGTGTGTATACCACACATACTGTACTATACTAAAAAGCCTGTAAAGCTTGTTGACAAGCACAACTTGTTTTACACAAACCTATATAGACATGTGCATTTATGTCAGTGTGTGTGTGTGTGTGTGTGTGTGTGTGTGTGTGTGTGTGTGTGTGTGTGTGTGTGTGTGTGTGTGTGTGTGTGTGTGTGACATGAGTATGAAGGGGTATGTGGATACCCCTTCAAATTAGTATATTTGGCTATTTCAGCCACACTTGTTGCTGACAGGTGTATAAAATCGAGCACACCGCCATGCAATCTCCATAGACAAACATTGGCAGTAGAATGGCCTTACTGAAGACCTCAGTGAATTTAAACTTGGCACCGTCATAAGATGCCACCTTTCCAACTAGTCTGTTTGTCAAATTTCTGCCCTGCTAGAGCTGCCAACTGTAAGTGGTGTTATTGTGAAATGAAAACGTCTAGGAGCAACAAGGGCTCAGCCGCAAAGTAGTAGGCAACACAAGCTCACAGAACGGGACCGCTGAGTGCTGAAGCTCCTAGAGTGTAAAAATGGTCTGTCCTCGGTTGCAACACTCACTACCGAGTTCCAAACTGCCTCTGGAAGCAACGTCAGCACAATAACTGATTGTCGGGAGCTTCATGAAAAGGGTTTCCATGGCGGAGCAGTCACACACAAGCCTAAGATCACCATGCGCAATGCCAAGTGTCAGCTGGAGTGGTGTAAAGCTCACAGCCATTGGACTCTGGAGCAGTGGAAATGCGTTCTCTGGAGTGATGAATCACGCTTCACCATCTGCCAGTCTGACGGATTAATCTGGGTTTGGTGCATGCCAGGAGAACTCTACCTGCCCGAATGCATAGTGCCAACTGTAAAGATAGGTGGAGGACGAATAATGGTCTAGGCCTGTTTTTCATGGTTCGGGCTAGGCCCCTTAGTTCCAGTTAAGGGAAATCTTAACACTACAGCATACAATGACATTCTAGACGATTCTGTGCTTCCAACTTTGTGGCAACAGTTTGGGGAAGGCCCTTTCCTGTTCAGCATGACAATGCCCCTGTGCACAAAGCGAGGTCCATACAGAAATGGTTTGTCGAGATTGGTGTGGAAGAACTTGACTGGCCTGCACAGAGGCCTGACCTCAACCCCATCGAACACCTTTGGAATGAATTTGAACACTGACTGCGAACCAGGCCTAATCGACCCAACATCAGTGCCCGACCTCACTCACTTGTGGCTGAATGGAAGTCCCCGCAGCAATGTTCCAACATCTAGTGGAGAGCCTTCCCAGAAGAGTGGAGGCTGTTCTAGCAGCAAAGGGGGACAAACACTATATTAATACCCATGATTTTGGAATGAGATGTTCGACAAGCAGGTGTCCAAATACTTTTGGTCATGTAGTGTAACAACATGGTCAGTGAGTGACATGCAATTGACAAGAAGCTCAATTTCACATCAACGGTTGGTAGGAAAGTCTCATTGCCTAACAGCCACAAAGAAGAGAAAGACAACCAACAGTGTGCAACCTGTTTCAAAAGACAAGCCATGTTGTAGCTAGGCAACCATATGAAGAAGCATCTGGTAACAATAAGCATCCAATCCATCTGTATTTTAGAGTGGTTAAGAGTGTAATCATGACTAGGTTAGCAGTGTTGTTAGGGGCACTTTATGTAAATTATAGAGAATAAGGAAAGCCTTGTGTTGCTAAGTCAATGTATGGAGATCTGAGGTCACAGGGTTCATCATGGGGGGGTGTCATGTTCGCTGGAATAATTATCGGACCAAACTGCAGCGCGATATGGTTTCCACGTAATATTTATTTGAAAAACGCGCAAAACAAAGAAAGAACAAAACAAACAACGAACCGTGACTACAGAGGTGCTACGTACACTAACTCAAAACAATATCCCATAAAACACAGGTGGAAAAAATGCTACTTAAATATGATTCCCAATTAGAGACAACGATAGCCAGCTGCCTCTAATTGGGAATCCTACCAAACACCAACATAGAAAAACTAAACTAGAATCCCACATAGAAAAGAATAACTAGAAAACCCCCCAGTCACGCCCTGACCTACTATACCATAGAAAAACAAAGGCTCTCTATGGTCAGGGCGTGACAGGGACGGTCTGATGGCCAATCTAGGCCTATAGGATAATCTCCACATAGCTACTGTTTACAAGGGCTTATAACTCTATCCCTCTGTCACACTATTACTATTGCTATTGCTCCCTCTATCATATGACTCTTTCTACTCCTTTCTCTCACCTCACACATCATTTCCTAAACCCCCCCTTACTACATATCACTCTCTCTTCCCTCATTCTGTCTGTCTCTCCTAGTCCTACATGCAGGTACAGGCCAGAGAATAAAACAGACCCGCTCAAGTTCAGACACGCCACCTGTATCTGTAGCATCCGCCAATCCCCTTTCTCCTTCTCTATCCCCCCTCTCTCTCTTTCCTCTCTCTCTCTCTTTCCTCTCTCCTCTCCCACTTCCCTTCCACCCCAACCCCTGTTCTTCTACATACCAGAGAGGAGTGAAAGTAGTGCTTACCCGTCTCCTTGTAAATACCATTCTCTGACTGACTCATTAAAGGTAGGGAGACAAAGACAGGGAGGGAAAAAACATTGCTCTACTCTTCCCCAGGAAACAGTGCTGGTGGATGAGGATTGTTTATGAAATAGTCACCAGAGATAAATTAATGTATAATGTACAAAGAGGTGGAGGAGAAGAGTAGTAGTAGAAATACTGTTGCACAACTGGTGTGACGGTAGAGTAACTAATGTGGTTCAAATGGTGATGTAATTCAATTGCATTGTTATGTTGTGGAAGGAAACATTAAAAACTGTAATTGCAACAACAACAAAAAGAAGCAACATGAATAAATMAATAAAATCATATGATGTAATCAGTAACTCTGTGAGAAGACCAGTACTRYACTTGGSCAGTAGCTCACCAGAGCTGAGTACCAGCACCTCAAAATTACTACTGCTTGAGTTCCTGCACCTTTTATAGAATATTAMCMCAAAAGTATTGTGGAGTTCCTGCATCWAAATATAAATAGTACCAGCACRCAAAATMAGTACCYGCACCTATTTCAGTCCAAGTCAAGCACMGGAGAATACTAGATGTGAGAAGATGTGAGAAAAGAGATYATGACAGACCTAATGTGTTGCTTACCTTCCCATCTTCCATATTCTCCATCTTGAATTATGTTTCACTGTCTGACTTCCTCAGGAAAGATCAAATAACTCCAAGTTAAATAGTTTGTTTGAGTTTCTCCTTCCAAAACGAGGCTCTCATTTGCAAGGTAAACAATGTAGGCAGTCCAAACAGKAGTTTGCAGAGGAACCACCTGCAGAGAAAGATAAAAACAGAAGCATTTTAATACATTAGAAGTGATGAACTAAAACACCTGAAACACATCAAGCCTAGCAGCTGCACAGACAGCAGAGTATATTTTACCTGTGGATGCACAAATTCAACCTCTACTGCACAGTAGACTATCTGGCTTGAGCAGCAAAATATATGATGATAAAACCCTCCCTCTTCTTCTTCCTTCCTCCCTCATCTCACCATCAGTTTCAACTCTAATTTTCAAATGAGAAAGAAATCAACGTTTCCCTAGATTGATATTGACATTATGATGTATTTTACGAAAGTGGTGATGATACAGGTTTAATTTTCATGCATACATTACATTTCATCCTATTCTATTCTATACCCCACTAATTCTGACAGAGCGTCCTCCTGTTGACTACTATTGACTAAAGTCTATAAATAAATATATGTCTATAAATACATCCCTTCTCATTCTAAATGTACAAATACAAATGTTTGCTAACTTCACAATAGTAAAACGATATAGGCTATTTTACCGTAATTCCTGTTTGGTGCCAAATAGGTTATCGTATCTCCCTTTAGTCCGTTATCTAGAACTGTATGCTTAGAAGAATGTTCAGCACTTGCTCCCCTCCCTCTCTCGTCACCGACTTATATACCATAGTGGCACAAGTCTGTCCGCACGTTCCCTAGCTTTGCCGACATCCTACGCGCCCTGGTCATCTCTGGTCATGCTTCCTACACGTAAAAGCGCACGTAGTTTTTTTACCAAATAATTGCGCTCGTGGGGCATTTAAGCCCTGAACAGCGCCTGGCAGGCATAAGGCATGATCATGTCTGAAAGAAAGTTCGAGGAGAGTGTAGGCTGGTTGGGAGTTGTGCCCCTGCCCATTCTCTCAAAATGTCGGTGCCTTTAGAAGACATGTTTTCGAGTTGAGCAAGACGATTATGAGATGGAGTTACATCGGGATGCCACCGGGCCGCTAGCAAAGCCAGGAGGAGAAAAATATTGGGACAGGGACACGGAAAGGTGGATTTCGAAGGAGGAATGGAGGAGGAAAAAGAGGAAGAAGAGGTCGAAGAGAATGAAGAAAGCAGAGGCTGAATTGGAATTTGATGAAGATGGTGTGTAGAAGAAGTCTGGAGTCAAATACAAACAGGGTGCGCTGTCCACCAGACCGAGTTCTGGAAGTGAACTGGAAGTGAATGAGGGAGATTTAAGTGAGGTGGAAGGTGTGGTGAGGATCTCGCAAGCTGAGCCTTGCATTGATGGACATGGTTATGATAAAGAGGAGTTTTGCCCAGTGGGAGTTAGATTCTTGGAGAAAGTTGATCCAGGCCTTTTGCTGGACAAATCCTTTTGCTCGAACTGGTTCTGCAGATGGATATATCCACTAATACAGGACTATTAAAGGCCCAGTGCACTAATTTTGTGGAACAAAAAAAAGTTACATTAGTATTTTTTTATTCTGCAGCACCCTCAGCTCCCCTACTTCCAGTGGTATGCCTGTGAGGAGTAGATCTGTGCCAGCACAGAGGAATAGGCCAAGGAGTGATATATGCTTCAGTAAGGTGGGCTTCTTAGCATTCATAGCAATGGTTATCAACTCTACCTCAGAAATGGAATGTCAATCACAGAAAATAGATGTTCTGTTGGCAGCTGCAGTACTTGGGTGTACGAGATTTGACTTCTGAAGAGTTAGAGAGTGTGTTGAGAGGTGGTGTCCTGTCCTCCCAGACCATTGGCATGGTGCAGGAGCAGATAGGGTCAAAGTAGTAGAATTGGGTAGTCAGAAGAGTGTATTATTTTTTTTTTTTAAATGGTATATATTTTGGGGGTATCACAAAGTATAATGGATTTATACTATTGTCCAGTTGGGGGCATTAATGCAACATATTAGATGCCTACAGCCGTTAAACCCCACCGAAGAAGATGAAGAAGAAGACATGCAGCACTGTCTCACAGGCTGCATGTCGCCCCCAAGACCAGAACCAATCGCATGCAGGGAACAATGAGTCATCAAAGCCACATTCAAACAGAGCCAGAAAGCTGAAGCCTAGAGAAAAAAAGGTAATATAGCTAGCATCTTTCAAAATGAAGGCAACTTTATACTGATATATCACTGATATATCAGACTGGTTTGTTATAGATTAGCAATATGTTTGTGTTTGTTAACTAGCTTGCTAGAAGGGCTGCTTAGCAAGCCCACTTAGCTAGGTAGTCTTGTTAGCTAGCTAGCTAGTTATCTGTGCTGGTTGTTAGCTTGTATAACTGATATGTGTATGATTATAAGGGACACATCATGTTTTGTGGATAATATAAAAATGTACAGTGCTCCATTCCTGACAGGCTGATCAGATTAGCTTTCAGCCTCAGAGCTTGATCAGATTCAATAGCAGCCTCAGATGCTGATAAATCAGGATGCTGTCTTGTAGGCTGTTTCATGAGCAATTCTCCTTGCAGGCATATTAGTGGTCAAGGTGCCTTATAGGCTGATACATATGATCCAGTGGGTGAGCTCTACTCCTGCCAGGCTGATCAGATTCAATAGCAGCCTCAGAGACTCAGTCAGGATGTTGCCTTTAAGCATTTAAAGTGGTTTCATGAGCACATTTTTTGTCTACAGTGTCAATATGAATCGGGTTATGAATGCTACCTGACCTTTGTAGTCATTCTTCAATCAATGATTGGGTGCACTARTTTGTTTCACAACATATTTTGTCTTATAGATGTGTGATGTTTGACYGTGACATGAAAGGAATAAAGACAAATCAGTTGTCCCACAGTCTGCAGTGTTACTTTTCTGGTTCCATGTGCTACAAGTAAGTTTAATGAAAGTATCTGACAGCCTCCTTTCAAAATTCAGTGTCACAATGATTCATTGACGCATTTACATATGAGCATGCTTGCCAGGCTGATTGGTTTACATAGGACTACGGGGATTGCAAGTTGGAAGCAATTGGAACAGTCATTTAGTCCAAAGAAAGGTAGGAATAACAAGAAAAAGTAAGAAGGGTCTAAAATAACAGAAAAGTAATTTTCTCTCTCAGGCAGTACATCATTGGCTAATAAGACAAGATGTAGGAAATCTTAGCGATTCATCAGCAAGGAACGCTGTGATAAGAYGAATGGTGTCTCTGAAGCATTGCAGTTACGCATCTGATATTGTGTAACATAATATTGTTTCAACTTAATGGTGCACTCCATAGTCCTAATGGAAACATAAATGGTAGCCTTGCCACATAATGCTGAAGAATGACGTAGGAGAAATGTTTACTCTCTCAAATTCATAGTCATAGTACCCTCTCATGACCATGTTGATCTCACGAGCTTCCACTCTGGTTCACTTGTGGATTCAAACTGTAGGCAGAACAGTGGAAGCTCTGGAGATTTCAGGAAAGTTTTAAAGCAAGTTTGCTGCACATCTACACATTTTGCCATGGGGCAGAGAGAAAGGTTTTGCAATTTTATAACTAATTTCCTGCAATTCTACTCATTTTGCTATGGGGCATAGAGGAACATTTGTGGTTTAACAGCTAATTTCCTGCAATTCTATACAATTTTCCATAGGGTGGAGAGAAATGTCTTGCAGTTTTCGTATTTGAAATCAATCGAAGCCCCCCGGCTGGTAATCCGACCATGTTAACAAGTTTAGATAGCTGGCCGCTAAACTAACTTAGCAATCAACAAAAAATGTTAACTGACATGGGCTATTGACGGAATATCAGTGACAGACATAACGAGAAACACGGCTGATGAACAACCACATGTCCAAATTGCACCTTGTGTATTCTACTATTCTAACTCGCAACAGTAAGTTGAGATCAGGGCCAGGGGATGACCAGGGATGTTCTCTTGATAAGTGCGTGAATTGGACCATTTTCCTGTTCTGCTAAGCATTCAAAATGTAACGAGTACTTTTAGGTGTCAGGGAAAATGTATGGAGTAAAAAGTCCATTATTTTATTTACGAATGTAGTGAAGTAAAAGTAAACATTTCATTTTCCAAAATATAACTAGTAATGTACATGTACCCCCTCTGTATGAGTGGAAGGCCCTGCAGGAGCTGAGTCACGGCAAGTTGCCCTCCTATCCCCTAACACCACTTACTGTATGTCTGTTGTGATTCTCTCCAGGATTATGTCCCAAACCACCCTGCGGACTTCCTGCCTTAGCTGTGGGGACATGAGTTCTCTTACCAAGACTACAAAGGATTCCTGTTTACATTTGCCTCCTGGTGGAATGGGTTGCACTTTAACTCTTATTTAAGCACTGCTGTTTGTTGTTTTGCTATTATATTCTAACACACAGGTTCTCCTCCTGGCGTGCGTTCTGATAGAAGCACTGTGGAGGCAATGTTCAATTAGACCAGTGACAATCAATGCGCTGTTGAAGATGATGGCTTGTCTCGTCTTACTTTGTTCCTTATTAAGGACACGACAGACCAACACTAACGTCGACCTTGCACAGCGGTTGCACAGCCTCAGACCACAGAATATTGTGATAAAAAATTTAAAAATCCCAATGATTCTAAATGTTGAATGGCCACCGTTCGTCGACACCCAGCAGGTGATCTAGTGCGCACGGCTGACGTTTGTGTTGGTCTGGTTTGTCATTTACACACTTGAGTCTTACCAGTTACAGTTAGGGGTGTTCTACATTACATCCTTCAGTGGTGACTTCATATGCAGTACATCGAGCTCCAAAAGTATTGGGACAGTGACAGAAATGTTGTTGTTTTGGCTCCGTACTCCAGCACTTTTCGATTTGAAATGATACAGCTTTCATTTGAGGGTATTTTCATTCATATCAGGTGAACCGTTTAGAAATGACAGAACTTTTTGCACATCCCATTTTAGGGGACCAAACGTATTGGGAGAAAAGCATTCAGAAAATACTCAGACCCCTTGACTTTTTCCACATTTTGTTAAGTTACAGCCTTATTCTATAATGGATTAAATATTTTTTCCCTCATCATTCTACACACATTCCCCATAATGACTAAGCGAAAACTGTTTATTTTTTATTTTTGCTAATTATAAAACCTAAATATTTTATTTCCATAAGTATTCAAACCCTTTGCTATGAGACTCAAAATTGAGCTCAGGTGCCACCTGTTTCCTTTGATCACCCTTGAGATGTTTCTACAACTATATTGGAGTCCATCTTTGTACATGGTTTGAAAAGGCACACATATGTCTATATAAGGTCCTAAGCCATGAGGTGGAAGGAATTGTCCATAGAGCTCCGAGACAGGATTGTGTCAAGGCACAGATCTGGGGAAGGGTAACAAAAACTTAATGTAGCATTGAAGGTCCCCAAGAACACAGTGGCCTCCATCATTCTTGAATGGAAGAAGTTTGGAGCCACCAAGACTTCCTAGATCTTTCCGCCTGGCCAAATTGAGCAATCGGGGGAGAAGAGCCTTGGTTAGGAAGATGACCAAGAACCCGATGGTCACTCTGACAGAGCTCCAGAGTTCCTCTGGGGAGATGGGAGAACCTTTCAGATGAACAACCATATCTGAAGCACTCCACCAATCAGGCCTTTATGGTAGAGTGGCCAGACAGAAGCCACTCCTAAGTAAAACGCACATGACAGCCCACTTGGAGTTTGCCAAAAGGCACCTAAAGGACTCTCAGACCTTGAGAAAAAGATTCTCTGGTCTGATGAAACCAAGATTGAACTCTTTGGCCTGAATGCCAAGCGTCACGTCTGGAGCAAACCTCGCACCATCCCTACGGTGAAGAATGGTGGCGGCCGCATCACGTTGTTGGGATGTTTTTCAGTGGCAGGGACTGGGAGACTAGTCAGGATTGAGGGAAAGATGAACAGAACAAAGTACAGCGAGATCCTTGATCAAAACCTGCTCTAGAGCGCTCAGGACCACAGACAGGGGCAAAGGTTCACCTTCCACCAGGACAATGACCCTAAGCACACAGCCAAGACAACGCAGGAGTGGCTTCAGGAACAAGTGTCTGAATGTCCTTGAGTGGCCCAGCCAAAGCCCGGACTTGAACCCGATCGAACATCTCTGGAGAGACCTGAATGTAGTTGTGCAGCGACACTCCCCATCCAACCGGACAGAGCTTGAGAGGATCTGCAGAGAAGAATGGGAGAAACTCCCCAAATACAGGTGTGCCAAGCTTGTAGCGTCATACCCAAGAATACTCAAGGCTGTAATAGCTGCCAAAGGTGCTTCAACAAAGTACTCAGTAAAGGGTCTGAATACTTATTTAAATGTGACATTTCAGTTTTGTGTTTTTAATAAGTTAGCAAAAACGTCTAAAAACTTGTTTTTGCTTTGTCATTATGGGGTATTGTGTGTAGATTGATGAGGGGGATTTTTTTTTAAATCCATTTTAGAATAAGACTGTAATGTAATTTTTTTTTGAAAAGTCAATGGGTCCGAATGCACTGCATGAGCGTGTGTATTAAAGTAGTACAGGGTTTAGTATTTGGTCCCATATTCCTAGCACGCAATGATTACATCAAGCTTGTGACTACAAACTTGTTGGATGCATTTGCTGTTTGTTTGGTTGTGTTTCAGATCATTTTGTGTCCAATAGAAATGAATGCTAAATAATGTATTGTGACATTTTGGAGTCACTTTTATTGTAAAGAAGAATAGAATGTTTCTAAACCCTTCTACATTAATGTGGATGCAATCATGACTATCTAAAGTCCTGAATGAATCGTGAATAATGATGATTGAGCGTTACAGACGCACAAATATCATACCCCCAAGACATGCTAACCCTACATTTTTTGGGGTGGTATAATAATAATGCTTTTGTAACTTTCTCACTCATTATTATTCAGGACTGTCCGTAAAAGAAACTGCCCACCCTACAGACGGCTATATCTGTCATCTAGTAAAGGCCCAGGACTAGTAAAGGCCTAGGACCAGTAAAGGCCTAGGACTAGTAAAGGCCCAGGACTAGTAAAGGTCCAGGACTAGTAAAGGCCCAGGATTAGTAAAGGCCCAGGACTAGTAAAGGCCCAGGACTAATAAAGGCCCAGGATTAATAAAGGCCCAGGACTAGTAAAGGCCCAGGACGAGTAAAGGCCCAGTGCACTACTTTTGTGGAAAATGTTTTTCTTATTCTGAATTCTCATCGAGTAATGCAGTACCCTCAGCACCCCTACTTCCTGCAGCTATGCTGCTATAGTCCATAGATATTTAGTGCATGATAATCATGAATGAGATGAGGTCCCTTTAGGATCATCTGGTATGTAAGACTGATTACTATCTGACAGTATGGTTTATCAAAACAAGTACAAAAATATTTACAAAGCACAAATTAATTAGGGCATATTAAGTGAAACACAACATGCAGAATGCCGATAGAAATACTGTAAGAATGTACAATGTGGACTAACCATCTATTATTCAAGAGGGTMGCATRGTATATTATTCTATGCATTACATTTCTATCTGCAACATTCTGAAAGCATACCCCCTAGAGTAGACATCGAGCTTGTTCTAGAGGGCTGACTTGAGATGGACTTTTCATGGTTTCATCTGCAAAARACCTCAACTCCCAAACAACTGGGCATGACCTGATTAAGACATCTGAGCGGTGCCTATCTCAGAAGGACCTTCATCAACAAGCAGATTGACATGTTAGTCTTCCGGTTCAGGATCAGTCTTGGTTGTCATGGCATTCTTCTACTACATAAACATGCCGGCAATGAGTATGTTTATCTGAAATGGCACTCTATTCCCACTACCAATGGCCAGGACTAGCAGCGCACTATGCAGGGAATGTGTTATTTAACGACACACACACCCTCTCTTTATGTTATACTTTTGTTCCATGATATAAACAGGGAAATATATATACTTTTTAAGTGTCTTGTGATAAAAAGGGTTGCCAGAATTCCAAACTAACTGAACATGGTTTACATCTTAATCATCAGATTTCCTCATCAACATTATCCCTAAATCCAACAAGAGACTGGACTGGTTCAAATAAAATAAACCCAGTCTCTCTTTTAGGAAATGAAAACAAAATCTAATTTTGCAAGAGCTGTAAATAGATTGGATTCCCGTAGGACTCCTTTAGAATTGCGGAACCCCAGACTCAGTGAAGTAGAGGAGCTCTAGCTTTTGGGATGGAGTGACTGAAGGGACAAAATGCACACAGTTACACCCAGGCAGAGAGAGATGGGATGTACAGGTCATACACAGCTAAACCTAAATAATACTACATTGTCTTTTCATTGTAGAACTTCAGTACCAAATATTAATTGAGTGTATGTAAACTTCTGACCCACTGGGGGATTAAGAATGACACAATATGCAAGAGTTTACTACGGCAGAGAGGAGGGATGTGGTTAATTGAGTCAACATGAAACCATAAATGGCAGCATCATGATTTATGAGCCTCTGAGGCTGCTATTGAATCTGATCAGCCTGGCAGGAATAGAGCTCACCCACTCATATCATATGTATGTATCAGCCTATAAGGCACTTGGACTGCTAATATGCCTCCATTACTCCATTACTCATGAAACAGCATACAAAGCAGCATCCTGATTTATCAGCCTCTGAAGCTGCTATTAAATCTGATAAAGCTCTGAGGCTGAAAGCTAATCTGATCAGCCTGTCAGGAATGGATCTCTGTACATTTTTATTTTATCCACAAAACATGAAGTGTCCTGCGGTTCCGGATTTTRACACAAAATGCTGCTAGTTTTGTCCCAATGCAATGTGTAGATTTTGTGTGTAGACTGTGTCTTGCTTGTGCTGTGGTAATATCCGTAACAGACAGATAGCCTTAATATATATACAGTTGAAGTCGTAAGTTTACATACATTGAGGTTGGAGTCATTAAAGCTCATTTTTCAACCACTTCACAAATTTCTTGTTACATTCTTGTTCTTGTTAACAAACTACCTGTGGATGTATTTCAAGGCCTACCTTCAAACTCAGTGTCTCTTTGCTTGACATCATCGGAAAATCAAAAGACCTAAAAAACAAAAAGGGAAACCTCCACAAGTCTGGTTCATCGTTGGGAGCAATTTCCAAACGCCTGAAGGTACCATGTTCATCTGTACAAACAATAGTACGCAAGTATAAACACCATGGGACCACGCAGCCATCATACCGCTCAGGAATGCGACGCGTTCTGTCTCCTAGAGATGAACGTACTTGGGTGTGAAAAGTGCAAATCAATCCCAGAACAACAGCAAAGGACATTGTGAAGATGCTGGAGGAAACAGGTACAAAAGTATCTATATCCACAGTAAAACGAGTCCTATATCGAATACCTAAGGGCAGCTCAGCAAAGAAGAAGCCACTGCTCCAACCGCCATAAAAAGCCAGACGCGCTTGAACTGCACATGGGGACAAAAATCATACTTTTGGAGAAATGTCCTCTGGTCTGATGAAACAAAAATAGAACTGTTGGCCATAATGACCATCGTTATTTGGAGAAAAGGGAGGCTTGCAAGCCGAAGAACACCATCCCAACCGTGAAGCATGGGGTGGCAGCACATCGTGTGGGGCTTTGCTGGCAGAGAGACTGGTGCACTCACAAAATAGATGGACATGAAGAGGAAAATTATGTAATATTTGAAAACATCTCAAGACATCAGTCAGGAAGTAAAGCTATTCGCAAAATGGGTCTTACAAATCAACAAAGACCCCAGCATACTTCCAAAGTTGAAAATGCTTAAGACAACAAAGTCAAGTAGGAGTCCATCACAAAGCCCTGACCTCAATCCTATAGACATTGTGGGCAGAACTGAAAAAGTGTGTCGAGCAAGGAGGCCTACAAACCTGACTCAGTTATACCAGCTCTGTCAGGAGGAATGGCCAAAATTCACCAACTTATTGGGAAGCTTGTGAAGCTACCCGAAACATTGTGACCCAATAAACAATTTAAACAAGCCTACCAATTACTAATGAGTGTAAAACTTCTGACCCACTGGAATGTGAGAAGAATAAAAGATAAATAATAATTCTCTCTACTATTATCTCGACATTCACCTTCTAAAAAAAGTGTGATCTAACTGGACCTAAGACAGAAATTCTACAAGGATTAAATGTCAGGAATTGTGAAAAACTGAGTTTAAATGTAACTTAGGTATAAACTCCGCACTCAACTGTATATAACATATATACACAGAACCAGTCAAAAGTTTGGACTTGCCTACCTCACAGGTTTCTGTTTTACTATTTTAAACATTGTAGAGGGCACAACACCTTTCCCCCTCAGAGTGAAAAGTTGGCATGGGTCCCAGATCCTCAAAAATCTACAGCTGCACCATCAAGGCATCCTGACCGTGCATCACCGCCTGGTATGGCAACTGCTCGGCATCTGACAATAAGCGCTACAGAGGGTAGTGCGTACGGCCCAGTACATCACGTGTGCCATCTTCCTGCAATCCAGGACTTATATAAGAGGCGCTGTCAGAGGAAAGCCATAAAATTGTCAGAGATATAGACTGTTTCTCTGCTACCGCAGGAGCGGTACCGGAGCACAACTTCTAAACAGCCTATCCTCAACCATAAGACTTAAACAATAATTAAATGCCACCGACATTACTGGACACCTCAATTTATTTGTACACTGCTGCCACTCCTGTTTTATTTCTATGCACAGTCACCTTCACCCCTACCTACAGTGGCTTGTGAAAGTAACCCGCCGGGCATTTCCTATTTTGTTGCCATACAACCTGGAATTAAAATAGATTTTTTTTTTGGGGGGGGGGGTGTATCATCTGATATACACAACATGACTACCACTTGAAATGCAAAAACAAATAAAAACATTTTGTACACAAACAAGAAATATGACAAAAAAACAGAAAACATGAATGTGCATAAATACTTTGTAGAGCCACTTTTTGCAGCAATTACAGTGGCAAGTCTCTTGGGTTATGTCTCTATAAGCTTGGAACATCTAGCCACTGGGTTTTTTTCCCATTCTTCAAGGCAAAACTGCTCCAGCTCCTTCAAGTTGGATGGGTTCCGCTTGTGTACAGCAATATTTAAGTCAAACCACAGATTCTCAATTGGATTGAGGTCTGGGATTTGACTAGGTCATTCCAATACATTTAAATGTTTCCCCTTAAACCACTTGAGTGCTGCTTTAGCAGTATGCTTAGGGTCATTGTCCTGCTGGAAGGTGAACCTCCGTCCCAGTCTCAAATCTCTGAAAGACTGAAACAGGTTTCCCTGTATTTAGCGCCATCCATCATTCCTTCAATTCTGACCAGAATCCCAGTCCCTGCAGATGAAAAACATTCCCACAGCATGATGCTGCCACCACCATGCTTCACTGTGGGAATGCTGTTCTCGGGGTGATGAGAAGCGTTGGGTTTGCGCCAGACATAGTGTTTTCCTTGATGGCCAAAAAACAACATTTTTGTCTCATCTGACCAGAGTACCTTCTTCCATATGTTTGGAGAGTCTCCCACATGCCTTTTGGTGAACACCAAACATGTTCACTTATTCTTTTCTTTAAGCAATGCCTTTTTTTCTGGCCACTCATCCGTAAAGCCCAGCTCTGTGGAGTGTACAGCTTAAGGTGGTCTTATGGACAGATACTCTAATCTCCGCTGTGGAGCTTTGCAGCTCATTCAGGCTTATCTTTGGTCTCTTTGTTGCCTCTCTGATTAATGCCCTCCTTGCCTGGTCCGGGAGTTTTGGTTCTTTCCATTTTTGAATTATGGATTTGGTGCTCCGTGGGATGTTCAAAGTTTCGGATATGTTTTTATAATCCAACCCTGATCTGTACTTCTCCCCAACTTTGTCCCTGACCTGTTTGGAGAGCTCCTAGGTATTAATGGTGCCCCTTGCCTAGTGGTGTTGCAGACTCTGGAGCCTTTCAGAACAGGTGTATATATAATGAGATCATGTGACAGAACATTTGACACTTAGATTGCACACAGGTGGACATTATTTAACTAATTATGTGACTTCTGAAGGTAACTGGTTGCACCAGATCTTGTTTAGGGACTTCATAGCAAAGGGAGTGAATACATATGCACGCACACTTTTCAGTTTGAATTTTTTTTAACATTATGTTAAACAAGAAAAAAATGTAATTTCACTTCACAAATTTGGACTATTTTGTGTATGTCCATTACATGAAATCCAAATAAAAATACATTTAAATTACAGGTTGTAATGCAACAAAATAGGAAAAACGCCAAGGGGGATGAATACTTTTGCAAGGCACTGTACATGTACAAATTACCTCTAACCTGTACCTCCGTGCACTAACTCGGTACCTGTACCCCCTGTACATAGCCTCGTTATTGTTATGCTATTGTGTTACTTTTTATAATTTTTTTACTTTAGTTTATTTGGTAAATACTTTCTTAACTCTTCTTGAACTGCACTGTTGGTTAAGGGCTTGTGAGTAAGCATTTCACGGTAAGGTCTACACTTGTGGCAAATCAAATTTGATTTGATGAGAAGAAGAGACTTGCTTGGGCCAAGAAACACGAGCAATGGACATTAGACCTTTGGAAATCTGTCATTTTGGTCTGATGAGTCCAGATTTTTGGATCCAACCTCTGTGTCTTTGTGAGACACAGAGTATGTGAATGGATGATCTCTGCATGTGTGGTTACCACCCTGAAGCATGGAGGAGGAGGTGTGATGGGGTGGGGAGGTGCTTTGCTGGTGACACTGTCTGTGATTTATTTAGAATTCAAGGCACACTTAACCAGTATGGCTACCACAGATTTCTGCAACGATACGCCATCCCGTCTTGTTTGCTCATAGTGGGACTATCATTTGTTTTTCAACAGGACAATGACCCAACACACCTCCAGGCTGTGTAAGGACTATTTGACCAAGAAGGAGTGATGGAATGCTGCATCAGATGACCTGGCCTCAAACCAATTGAGATGGTTTAGGATGAGTTGGACCGCAGAGTGAAGGAAAAACAGCCAACAAATGCTCAGCATATGTGGGAACTCCTTCAAGACTGTTGGAAAAGCATTCCAGGAGAAGCTGGTTGAGAGAATGCCAAGAGTGTGCAAAGCTGTCATCAAGGCAAAGGGAGGCTACTTAGAAGAATCTCAAATATAAAATATATTTTGATTTGTTTAACGCTTTTTTGGTTACTACATGAGTCCATGTGTGTTATTTCATAGTTTTGATGTCTTCACTATTATTCTACAATGTAAAAAATAATAAAATAAAGAAAAACCCTTGAATCAGTAGGTGTGTCCAAACTTTTGAATGGTACTGTGTTTTTGGAATGTTCATTCAAATCGCCACAGTTTTCCTCCACCTTTTTTCCTCTAGGCATCAGCTTTCTGCCGGTGTTTGAATGTGGCTCAATGGTTCTTTGTTCCTTGCATGCGATTGGCTCTGGTGTTGGGCAGACCCATTGCCAGGATAAGGGGATAGTTGAAATCATCGAGAGGGCAATATTTTTTTGGGTTCTTTGCGTTGAAATGATATTGAATTGTGCTTATATCACGCTATACCACAATAAACAAAATTACGAGACTCCGAGATCATTGAGTGCTTTTGAAGTGACAGTGAGGTTGGCGCAAAATCTGTAGTCAATCTCAGCGAACAGAACAAAACAGAGGTAGTAGGCATAGTAAACTAAATATCAGATCAATAAAGGCATGACCTAATCTACTAAACAAAAATATAAACGCAACATGTAAAGTGTTAGTGCCATGTTTCATGAGCTGAAATAAAAGAGCTCAGAAATTTTCCATACGCACAAAAAGCTTATTTTCTTCAAATTTTGTTCACAAATTTGTTTACATCCCTGTTAGTGAGCATTTCTCCTTTGCCAAGATAATCCATCAATCTGGCAGGGGTGGCATATCAAGAAGCTGATTAAACAGCATTATCATTATACAGGTGCACCTTGTGTTGGGTACAATAAAAGGCCACTCAAAAATGTGCAGTTTTGAGTGTGCAATTGGAATGTCCACCAGAGCTGTTGCCAGATAATTTAATGTTAATTTCTCTACCATGTTGTCTTCGAGAATTTGGCAGTACGTCCAACCGGCCTCACAACCGCAGACCACGTGTACCCACGTCAGCCCAGGACCTCCACATCCGGCTTCTTCACCTGCGGGATTGTCTGAGACCAGCCACCTGGACAGGTGATGATAATGAGGAGTATTTCTGTTTCTAATAAAGCACTTTTTTCGGGAAAAACTCATTCTAATTGGCTGGACCTGGCTCCCCAGTGGTTAGGCCTGGCTCCAAAGTGGGTAAGCCTATGCCCTCCCAGGCCTACCCATGGCTGTGCCCCTGCACAGTCATGTGAAATCCATGGATTAGAGCCTAATGAATCGATTTCAATTGACTGATTTCCTTATATGAACTGTAACTCAACTTTTCTGAACACTTGCAGCCTCATTGATCCTCTGTGGAACTTCCTGAGTAATCGATCATTCCATTCTCTCCAAAACTTTTTGTAAGATCCCCCTCAAATGCCAGTTGGATTAGTTAAGCTTTCATTCAGTGTAGCATGCTTCTTCTCTGCTGGCTGAACACGTTTCTCTAAGTGGAAAATTAGTTCTCGCACATAGCTTCCTCAGTGACAATCCCATTAATAAGCCCTATGATTTCATTTAGAATAATGTGTGATGTGTATGTGGCATTGTGGGGTGTGGTGCTAAACACCTTGGCGAGTTCCTTGTCTTTTCAGAGAGTATGTTCCATCATAGACAGAAAAAGTCCACTGCCCCCCTCCACTCTTGACTCTATTGCGTCCAATGTCCCCCTCAGCGGTTGCTGGTTTGAAACAAGGAGCTCAATAAATGTCCACAATCGCCAACACTTACATGTGATTTCTTGCCAGCTGCCCATCATTAACAAGTGTTGACCGCTGAGTACCCTTACCCAAACTAGTTTTTCTTTCCACAGTACAGTTCATTTAAAATGCTCTTTGCATTATGCATGCCTAGCGAATCCATTAGTATCAATAGCATGCTTCCAGTCAGAATACCAAGATTTGGTGAAGGCCTTGTCTGCATTAACAATGGACCCAACACAGAACTTTCGACATGGGAGAATTTTTTTTTGCATCTGCAGTAACCAAGTATTCCAGACACTCTCTTCCTATGAACCAGTTGCTATTAAACAAATGTTTTTGGATAGAAAACCTACAGCTAGGGTAGGATTCTAGGCTAACCTGGGCTGGCTCCTCTGTTCCAAGATAGTCAGGAACAGTTGGAGGTGGATAGGGCTGTGGAGCCATTATCCTGGCGGAGCTTGTGAAAGAGGGGGAAGGCTCTGCACGCGGAGCTAGCTGGAGTTCGGGCTTGGCGGCGGGCCTCGGTTGTTTGATGGTGCTGCTGCTCATTGCTCTCCTTCGGCTTTGTTTGGATACTTTGGCGGGGAGCCAATGTTTGATATCCATCGTGGCAGTGGGAGATTAGCTGGTTCAAGTTAGCTAAATAGGCTAAGGCTAATAACACTAACACTTTTTACAGATAGCTAAGAAGCTAACTAAACTATGTATTGGTGTGAGGTAGAGTTGAGTGAAGCAGCTTCAATGGTAAACTTGTCACCACCATTATAAATCAAAATAAAATATTACAGGAGGAGGCACATCACGTTATTCACTTAGCCTACCACAGATGAGAAGTGTTTTTTCCGGTATGGTCTTGGCAGCATACAGCCTGGGAGACACCGCTGCCGGTTAGGCGCTGTTCAGGCCTTAAATGCCAGACGAGCCATCAGCTCTGAGTCGGCGTGTTTTGTGAATACTGTAATGTGTGGACCAGTGGCGCAACAATATTTGTGGTTTTTGCGCTTGACTGAAACTGGGGGACGACGTGCTCGGGAATGCGTGCGGATCGCGAGATTGAGAACAAACAGCCCCGGTGAATGGAAGCTCTGTGCTGCCCACTGCAAGCCCGAGAACAAAAGACTATGGCCACTGAGTTCGGACACAAAAGCACGGTCATGCAGAAATCATGAGACCGGCACAGTGGGTGGTAAAACAACAGTAAGAATAGCCTGCTCATTTTAATCTCGATCAACACTTTCTAATCTTCATTGCCCACTAATTCCCTGTCTGGAACCTGACAAACTCTCCTGCCTAGACTACTGCATAATAATTAGACTAGTAAATATTTCTGTTCATACCAATTCTGCTTTTATGTAGCATATTGCTTTTTTTTATCCCTCACAAATGGCCAATTTTTTTTATTTATTACGCTTAGCCGACCCACTACCTCTCTAAATTCAGAACTCCTCCTGCAGAACAAAGGGGGAGAAGAACAGAGAGAAAAAGAGAAAACTGAGAGGACAGGACATACTGTAGTGGTAGTGACAGGTGTGCTGACCTGGAAGATGGATGGATGTCAGTAGGTACAGAACAGAGGGGCAGGCTGCGTACAGAGAGGGCCTGACCAGGAAGATGGATGGATGTCAGTAGGTACATGCAATGACTGTGTGGATATTGGTTGTTTTACCCTACTAAATATGTTTTGAAAGCACTGACCGTTGAGTCATTCTGGACCTAAGCACCGTCTGCATAAGTGCAGACACAAAATGAAAACAGCAGCATCTCTCCGCCATTAAGTTCGTTCAGAAGTGACCACCACACAACACACACACACACACACACACCACACACACACACACACACACGACACACACACACACACACACACACACACACATCACCACACACACACGACACCACACACACAACACACACACACACACCACCACACACACAACACACACCGACACACACACACACACACAACACACACACACAATGTAGCTGTTGACAGATCCATTACTAGAAGAGAGAAACAGTGTCTAGTCCTTTCAGTTCACGGTTCCTCCACTCTCTGGCAGGGTTCTAGGCCTCGTTTTGTTCAATTAAAACATTCTTCACTTTCATACCCTCACACCTACCCTCTCACACAATGCACCACCGGCCAGCGCCAACAAGCCCTGTTCAGGCCCTCTTCATGTACGCAGCCTGCCCCTCGTTCTTGTACTACGGACATCCATCCATCTTCCTGGTCAGCCCTCTCTGGTACGCAGCCTGCCCCTCTGTTCTGTACCTACTGACATCCATCCATCTTCCTGGTCAGGCCGCTCTTACGCAGCCTGCCCCCTCTGTTCTGTACCTACTATGAACATCCATTCGCATCTTTCCTGTGCAGGCCCCTCGTCTCGTACGCCAAGCCTGCCCCTGCGTAGATCGTGTACCTAGCTGACATCCATCACCATCCTCTGTCAGCCCGCTCTGAATACGCAAGCCTGCCCCTAACGTGTTCTGTAACCACTGACATTCCATCCATACTTCCTGTCAGGCGCCTCTCTGTACGCGAGCCTGCCCCTCTGTTCTGGTGTAACTAACTGACATCCATCCATCTTCCGTGCGTCAGCCCTCTCTGTACGCAGCCTGCCCCTACTGTTCTGTCACGCCCTACTGACATCCAATCCATCTTCCTTGGTCAGGCCCTCTCTGTACGCAGCCTGCCCCTCTCGTCCCTGTACCTACTTGAACATCAATCCATCTTTTCCTGGTCAGGCCCTCTCTGTACGCAGCCTTGCCCTCATGTTCTGTACCGAACTGACAATCCATCCATCTTCCTGGTCAGGCCCTCTCACGTACGCAGCCTGCCCATCTGTTCTGTACCCTGACTGACATCCATCCATCTTCCTCTGCTATCAGGCCCTCTCTAAGAATACGACAGCTGGCACCTCTGTTCTGTACCTTACTGACATCCATCCATCTTCCGGCAGGCCCTGCTCTGGCTAGCGCAGCCTGCCCCTCTGTACTGTACCCTACTGACATCCACCTTCCATCTCCTGGTCATGCCCTTCTCTGTACGCAGCCTGCCCTCTGTCATGCTTACCTACTAGCATCCATCCATCTCCTCGGTCAGGCCACTCTCTGTACGACAGCCTGACCCCTCTGTTCTAGATACCTAACATGTACAATCGCACCATCTTCCATGGTCAGCCCTCTCTGTACCGCAGCCTGCCCTCTGTTCTGTACCTACTTGACATCCATTCATCTACCTGGTCAGGCCTCTCATAGTACGCAGATCCTGACCCTCTGTTCTGTTACCCTACTGGACATCCTCCATCTTCCTGGTCAGGCCCTCTCTGTACGCAGCCTGGCCCGCTCTGTTCTGCACCTACTGGACATCCATCTCTCCTGGTCAGGCCCTACTCTGCTACGCAGCCTGCGGGGCCCCCCCTCTGTATCTGAACTACTGGACATCCATCCATCTTCCTGGTCAGGCCCTACTCTGTACGCAGCCTGCCCTCGTTCGGTACCTTACTGACATCCATCCATCTTCTCTGGTCAGGGCCCACTCTTTGTACGCAGCTGCCCCTCTGTTTCTTGTATCCTACTGCACATTCCATCCAGTCTTCCTGGTCAGGCCCTCTCTGTACGCAGCCTGCCCCTCTGTTCTTANAGAGAGAACAGTGTCTATCTAGTCCTTTCATTCACTGTGTTCCTCCACTCTCTGGCAGAGTCCAGGCCTCGTTTGTTCTAATTAGGAACATTCTTCACTTCATACCCTCACCCTACCCTCTCACACAATGCAGCACAGGCCAGCTCCAACAAGCCCTGGTCAGGCCCTCTCTGTACGCAGCCTGCCCCTCTGTTCTGTCCTGTCCTCTGAGTTTTCTCTCTTTCTTTCTGTTCTTCTTCTCCCTCTTTGTTCTGCTGGAGGAGTTCTGAATTTAGAGAGGTAGTGGGTTGGCTAAGCATAATAAATACATTTTTTGGCCATTTGTGAGGGATAAAAAAAGTAATATGCTACATWAAAAAAAAACAGAATTGGTATGAACAGCAATATTTAGTAAACAAATTATTATGCAGTAGTCTAGGCAGGAGAGTTTGTCAGTTCCAGACAGGGAATTGGTGGGCAATGAAGATTAGAAAGTGTTGATCGAGATTAAAATGAGCAGGCCATTCTTACTGTTGTTATACCACCCACTGTGCCGGTCTCATGATTTCTGCATGACCGTGCTTTTGTGTCCGAACTCAGTGGCCATAGTCTTTTGTTCTCGGGCTTGCGGTGGGCAGCACAAAGCTTCCATTCACCGGGGCTGTTTGTTCTCAATCTCGCGATCCGCAAGCATTCCCGAGCACGTCGTCCCCCAGATTCAGTCAAGCGCAAAAAACTAAAATATTGTTGCGCCACTGGTCCACACATTACAGTATTTACTAATCACATCGACTCAGAGCTGATGGCTCGTCTGGCATTTAAGCCCTGAACAGCGCCTAACCGGCAAATACGTCTCCCAGGCTGTATGTCGCCAAGAACATACCGGTAAAAAACGCTTCTCATCTGTGGTAGGCTAAGTGAATAACGTGATGCGCCTCCTCCTGTAATATTTTATTTTGATTTATATGGGTGGGGACAAATTTACCATTGAAGCTGCGTCACTCAACTCTGCCTCACGCCTTACACCAATAACGTAAACTCACCCCATTCCGTACAAATGTGCGTAACCGCGACATTCGAACGAGGCTGCAATGAAAACGAATGGGACTGTAGTGACTGTGTTGGCATCAAAATCCGGGGTGTGAACTACGTTTCGATTCAGCGTTGATTGACATGGTAATAGTCTAACAGTATTGGAGAAAAAATGAAAAAACTAACCCCTCTGACGCTGTACGTTACGTCGTGACGTGTCGCGTCGTGACGTGTCGCTACGTAACGTACAACGCTCATTTGCAACTAATTTTGTGCCGTACAGCCTCTTTCCACCAGGGGTAACCCTTCTCTCGCAGATTAAAATCATGCTTAACCATATACACTGTAAGAAAACTTCATGATTTTGTCTAAATTAATATAATTATTGCTAATATTAAACTAATATTTCATGACTAGGGTGCCAATAAAAAAAATTTGCGCGTCATTACTGCGAGCCATCATGACACTCAAAACCAGGAACAGCTGCAGTTCACTTGTGAGGCTAACGTTAGCGCAGCCCTAAACCCCTCTTCAAATTCGACACAAACCTTCAAACAGGTATGTGATGAGACATTACATTAACTCTTTACGTTTTATTTAAATTTTCAGGTTGATTAGTTGGACTAATCGGGTGAAAAAAAACTGTTTTCTTCACCCAACATATTTCCCCCTTTCAAGATCACTTCGTAGCCTTCGCTCCCCACCCGCCATTTTTAAAAAGACCCGACGGAGCTCATTGCCTTGTTGAATTATGCAGAGATGGGCATCATGAAGGTCTCGTCATTACTTTTGTTGGAAAGGGGAGAAATTGTGCTTTACATTGGTATTGATATTACAGTTGATCTGGAAGTATTACGTTTTTTGGGAACAAAAATAAGGTAAATTGTACGGACCAAGGCGATGTACAAAAGTGAGTGAGTTTACGTTACATAGTTTAGTTAGCTTCTTAGCTATCTGTAAAAAGTGTTAGTGTTATTAGCCTTAGCCTATTTAGCTAGCTCAAACCAGCTAATCGCCCACTGCCACGATGGATATCAAACATTGGCTCCGCCAAAGTATCCAAACAAAGCCGAAGGAGAGCAATGAGCAGCAGCAGCATCAAACCACAGAGGCCGCCGCCGAGCCCAGCAGCGATGATACTGCCGAGTTCCAGCTAGCTCCGCGTGCAGAGCCTTCCCCCTCTTTCACAAGCTCCGCCAGGATAATGGCTCCGCAGCCCATTCCACCTCCGACTGTTCCTGACGATCTTGGAACAGAGGAGCCAGCCCAGGTTAGCCTAGAATCCTACCATAGCTGTAGGTTTTCTGTCCAAAAACATTTGTTTAATAGCAACTGGGACATAGGAAGAGAGTGTCTGGAATACTTGGTTACAGCAGATGCAAAAAAAGTTTTCCCATGTCGAAAGTTCTGTGTTGGGTCCAATGTTAACGCAGACAAGGCCTTCACCAAATCTGGGTATTCTAACTGGAAGCATGCTATTGATACTAATGGATTCGCTAGGCATGCATAATGCGAAGAGAATTTTAAATGCACTGTACTGTGGGTATGGGTACTCAGGTGTCAACACTTGTTAATGATGGGCAGCTGGCAAGAAATCACATGTAAGTGTCGGCGATTGTGGACATTTATTGAGTTCCTTGTTTCAAACCAGCAACCACTGAGGGGGACATTGGACGCAATAGAGTCAAGAGGCGAGGGGGCAGTGGACTTTTTTCTGTCTATGATGGAATATACTCTGAAAAGACAAGGAACTTGCCAAGGTGTTTAGCACCACACCCCACAATGCCACATACACATCACACATTATTCTAAATGAAATCATAGGGTTTATTAGTGGGATTGTCACTGAGGAAGCTATGTGCGAGAACTAATTTTCCACTTAGAGAAACGTGTTCAGTCAGCAGGGAAGAAGCATGCTACACCGAATGAAAGCTTAACTAATTCAACTCACATTTGAGGGGGATCTTACAAAATGTTTTGGAGAGAATGGAATGATCGATTACTCAGGAAGTTCTACAGAGTATCAATGAGGCTGCAAGTGTTCAGAAAAGTCGAGTTCCAGTTCAAATAAGGAAATCAGTCAACTGAAATCAATTCATTGGGCTCTAATCCATGGATTTCACATGACTGGGCAGGGGCACAGCCATTTGTGGGCCTGGGAGGGCATAGGCTCACCCACTTTGGATCCAGGCCCAACCACTGGGGAGCCAGGTCCAGCCAATCAGAATGAGTTTTTCCCTACAAAAGGGCTTTATTTTATGACAGAAATACTCCTCAGTACCATCAGCTGTCCAAGTGGCTGGTCTCCGATGATAACGCAGGTGAAGAAGCCGGATATGGAGGTCCTGGGCTGACGTGGGTACACGTGGTCTGCGGTTGGGTGGCCGGTCGGACGTACTGCCAAATTCTCGAAAACGACATGGTAGAGAAATCAACATTAAATTATCTGGCAACAGCTCTGGTGGACATTCCTGCTGTCAGCATGCCAATTGCACGCTCTCTCAAAATTTGCCAGCATTGTGTTGTGTGACAAAACTGCACATTTTAGAGTGGCCTTTTATTGTCCCCAACACAAGGTGCACCTGTATAATGATAATGCTGTTCAATCAGCTTCTTGATATGCCACAGGTTGCCAGGTTGATGGATTATCTTGAAAAAGGAGAAATGCTCACTTACAGGGATGTAAACAAATTTGTGAACAAAATTTGAGAAAAGTAAGCTTTTTGTGCATATGGAAAATTTCTGAGACCTTTATTAATTTCAGCTCATGAAACATGGGACTAACACCTTACATGTTGCATTTATATTTTTGTTTAGTAGATTAGGTCATGCCTTTATTGATCTGATATTTAGTTTACTATGCCTACTACTTGGTACCTCTGTTTTGTTCTGTCCGCTGAGATAGACTACAGATTTTGCACCAACCTCCCTGTCACTCCAAAAGCACTCAATGATCTCAGAGTCTCGTAATTTTAACTTTGTTTATTGTGGTATAGTTCAATTCAATATCATTTCAATGCAAGAACCCCCAAAAATGTTGCCCTCTTGATGATTTCAACTACCCCCTTATCCTGGCAATGGGTCTGCCCAACACCAGAGCAATCGCACGCAAGGAACAGTGAACCATCGAGCCACAACAGCGCCAGAAAGCTGATGCCGAGAGGAAAAAAGGTAATATAGTTAGCATCTGTCTCTGCCTCATATTTCTGAACAGCTGAAATAAAAACTATGTGGTGATTTGAGCAAACATTCCAAAACATACAATACCATTAAAAAGTTTGGGCACACCTACTGATTCAAGGGTTTTTCTTTATTTTACTATTTTTTACATTGTACAATAATAGTGAAGACATCAAAACTATGAAATAACACATATGGAATCATGAAGTAACCAAAAAAGCATTAAACAAATGTAAATATGTTTTATATTTGAGATTCTTCAAAGTAGCCACCCTTTGCCTTGATGACAGCTTTGCACACTCTTGGCATTCTCTCAACCAGCTTCACCTGGAATGCTTTTCCAACACTTTTGAAGGAGTTCCCACATATGCTGAGCACTTGTTGGCTGTTTTTCCTTCACTCTGTGGTCCAACTCATCCCAAACCATCTCAATTGGGTTGAGGTCAAGTGATTGTGGAGGCCAGGTCATCTGATGCAGCATTCCATCACTCTCCTTCTTGGTCAAATAGCCCTTACACAGCCTGGAGGTGTGTTTTGTGTCATTGTCCTGTTGAAAAACAAATGTTAGTCCCACTAAACGCAAACAAGACGGGATGGTGTATCACTGCAGAAATTTGTGGCAGCCATACTGGTTAAGTGTGCCTTGAATTATAAGTAAATCACTGACAGTGTCACCAGCAAGCACACCATCACACCTCCTCCTCCATGCTTCAGGGTGGGAACCATACATGCGGAGATCATCCGTTCACCTACTCTGTGTCTCACAAAGACACAGCGGTTGGAGCCAATAATCTCAAATTTGGACTCATCAGACCAAATGACAGACCAGTGTCCATTGCTTGTGTTTCTTGGCCCAAGCAAGTCTCTTATTCTCAAAAAATCAAACATTATTTGTCACAAGTGCCGAATACAACAAGTGTAGACCTTACCGTGAAATGCTTACTAACAAGCCCTTAACCAACAATGCAGTTCAAGAAGAGTTAAGAAAATATTTACCAAATAAACTAAAGTAAAAAGTTATAAAAAGTAACACAATAGCATAACAATAATGAGGCTATATACAGGGGGTACTGGTACTGAGTGAGTGTGCGGGGGTACAGGTTAGAAGTAATTTGTACATGTACAGTGCCTTGCAAAAGTATTCATCCCCCTTGGCGTTTTTCCTATTTTGTTGCATTACAACCTGCAATTTAAATAGATTTTTATTTGGATTTCGTGTAATGGACATACACAAAATAGTCCAAATTGGTTAAGTGAAATGAAAAAAAATGACTTGTTGAAAAAAAAGAAAGAAAAAAAGAAAAGTGGATGCATATGTATTCACCCCCTTTGCTATGAAGCCCCTAAATAAGATCTGGTGCAACCAATTACCTTCAGAAGTCACATAATTAGTTAAATAAAGTCCACCTGTGTGCAATCTAAGTGTCACATGATCTGTCACATGATCTCATTATATATACACCTGTTCTGAAAGGCCCCAGAGTCTGCAACTTTACTAAGCAAGGGGCACCACCAAGCAAGCGGCACCATGAAGACCAAGGAGCTCTCTAAACAGGTCAGGGACAAAGTTGTGGAGAAGTACAGATCAGGGATTATTATAGAAAAATATCAGAAACTTTGAACATCCCACGGAGCACCATTAAATCCATTATTAAAAAATGGAAAGAATATGGCACCACAACAAACCTGCCAAGAGAGGGCCGGCCACCAAAACTCACGGACCAGGCAAGGAGAGCATTAATCAGAGAGGCAACAAAGAGACCAAAGATAAACATGAAGGAGCTGCAAAGCTCCACAGAGGAGATTGGAGTAACTGTCCATAGGACCACTTTAAGCTGTACACTCCACAGAGCTGGGCTTTACGGATGAGTGGCCAGAAAAAAGCCATTGCTTAAAGAAAAAAATTTGCAAACACGTTTGGTGTTCGCCAAAAGGCATGTTGGAGACTCCCCAAACATATGGAAGAAGGTACTCTTGAAGTATGGGCAAAAATCCCAGCGTCTAGATGTTCCAAGCTTATAGAGACATACCCCAAGAGACTTGTAGCTGTAATTGCTGCAAAAGGTGGCTCTACAAAGTATTGACTTTGGGGGGGGGTGAATAGTTATGTATCCTCAGGTTTTCTGTTTCTTTTGTCATATTTCTTGTTTGTTTCACAAGAAAAAATATTTTGCATCTTCAAAGTGGTAGGCATGTTGTGTAAATCAAATGATACAACCCCCCCAAAAATCTATTTTAATTCCAGGTTGTAAGGCAACAGATAATGAATAATGCCAAGGGGGGTGAATACTTTCGCAAGCCACTGTAGGTAGGGTGAAGTGACTATGTATAGATAATAAACAGCGAGTAGCAGCAGTGTACAAAAAAATGGAGGGGGGTCAATATAATAGTCCGGTGGCCATTTGATTAATTGTTCATCAGTCCTATGGCTTGGGGGTAGAAGCTGTTAAGGAGGCGTTTGGTTCTAGACTTGGCACTCCGGTACCGCTTTCCGTGCAGTAGCAGAGAAAACAGTCTATGACTTGGGGTGACTGGAGTCTCTGCCAATTTTATGGGCCTTCCTCTGACATCTCCTAGTATAGAGGTCCTGGATGGCAGGAAGCTTGCCCCCAGTGATGTACTGGGCCATACGCACTACCCTCTGTAGCGCCTTACGGTCAGATATCGAGCAGTTACCATGCCAGGCAGTGATGCAACCGGTCAGGATGCTCTCGATGGTGCGCTGTTAGACATTTTTGAGGATCTGGGGACCCATGCCAAATCTTTTCAGTCTCCTGAGGGGGAAAAGGTGTTGTCGTGCCATCTACAATGTATAAAATAGTAAAAAATAAAGAAAACCCTTGAATGAGTAGGTGTGTCCAAACTTTTGACTGGTACGTATATATATACACTGCTCAAAAAAATAAAGGGAACACTAAATAACACATCCTAGATCTGAATGAATGAAATATTCTTATTAAATACTTTTTTCTTTACATAGTTGAATGTGCTGACAACAAAATCACACAAAAATTATCATTGGAAATCAAATGTATCAACCCTGGAGGTCTGGATTTGGAGTCACACTCAAAATTAAAGTGGAAAACCACACTACAGGCTGATCCAACTTTGATGTAATGTCCTTAAAACAAGTCAAAATGAGGCTCAGTAGTGTGTGTGGCCTCCACGTGCCTGTATGACCTCCCTACAACGCCTGGGCATGCTCCTGATGAGGTGGCGGATGGTCTCCTGAGGGATCTCCTCCCGACCTGGACTAAAGCATCCGCCAACTCCTGGACAGTTCTGTGGTGCAACGTGGCGTTGGTGGATGGAGCGAGACATGATGTCCCAGATGTGCTCATTGTATTCAAGTCTGGGGAACAGGCGAGCCAGTCCATAGCATCAATGCCTTCCTCTTGCAGGAACTGTGACACACTCCAGCCACATGAGGTCTAGCATTGTCTTGCATTAGGAGGAACCCAGGGCCAACCGCACCAGCATATGGTCTCACAAGGGGTCTGGGATCTCATCTCGGTACCTAATGGCAGCAGGCTACCTCTGGCGAGCACATGGAGGGGTGTGTGGCCCCCCAAAGAAATGCCACCCCACACCATGACTGACCCACCGCCAAACCGGTCATGCTGGAGAATGTTGCAGGAGCAAGAACGTTCTCCACGGCGTCTCCAGACTCTGTCACGTCTGTCACATGTGCTCAGTGTGAACCTGCTTTCATCTGTGAAGAGCACAGGGCGCCAGTGGCGAATTTGCCAATCTTGAATTTGCCAATCTTGGTGTTCTCTGGCAAATGCCAAACGTCCTGCACGGTGTTGGGCTGTAAGCACAACCCCCACCTGCAGCAGGCCCTCATACCACCCTCATGGAGTCTGTTTCTGACCGTTTGAGCAGACACATGCACATTTGTGGCCTGCTGGAGGTCATTTTGCAGGGCTCTGGCAGTGCTCCTCCTGCTCCTCCTTGCACAAAGGGGAGGTAGCGGTCCTGCTGCTGGGTTTTGCCCTCCTACGGCCTCCTCCACGTCTCCTGATGTACTGGCCTGTCTCCTGGTAGCGCCTCCATGCTCTGGACACTACGCTGACAGACACAGAAAACCTTCTTGCCACAGCTCGCATTGATGTGCCATCCTGGATGAGCTGCACTACCTGAACCACTTGTGTGGGTTGTAGACTCCGTCTCATGCTACCACTGAGTGAAAGCATCGCCAGCATTCAAAAGTGACCAAAACATCAGCCAGGAAGCATAGGAACTGAGAAGTGCTCTGTGGTCACCACACTGCAGAACCACTCCTTTATTGGGGGTGTCTTGCTATTGCCTATAATTCCACCTGTTGTCTATTCCATTTGCACAACAGCATGTGCAATTTATTGTCAATCAGTGTTGCTCCCTAAGTGGACAGTTTGATTTCACAGAAGTGTGATTATTTGGAGTTACATTGTGTTGTTTAAGTGTTTATTTTTGAGCAGTGTATATTAAGGCTATCTGTCTGTAGGATATTGCCATAGCACAAGCAAGACACAGTCTACACCAAAATCTACACATTGCATTGGGACAAACTAGCAGCATTTGTGTGAAAATCCGGAACCGCAGGACACTCATTGGATTATCTTTCAGCCTCAGAGCTTTATCAGATTTAATAGTAGCCTCAGAGGCTGATAAATCAGGATGCTGATTTGTAGGCTGTTTCATGAGTAATGGAGACATATTAGCTAGTCCAAGTGCCTTATAGGCTGATACATACATATGATATGAGTGGGTGAGCTCTATTCCTGCCAGGCTGATCAGATTCAATAGCAGCCTCAGAGGCTCATAAATCATGATGCTGCCATTTATGGTTTCATGTTGACTCAATCAACCACATCCCTCCTCTCTGCCGTAGAAAACTCTTGGATATTGTGTCATTCTTAATCCCTCTTTAGGGTCTTTAATGAAAAGACAATGTAGTATTATTTAGGTTTAGCTGTGTATGACCTGTACGTCCCATTTCTCTCTGCCTGGGTGTAACTGTGTGCATTTTGTCCCTTCAGTCACTCCATACCAAAAGCTAGAGCTCCTCTACTTCACTGAGTCTGGGGTTCCGGAATTCTAAAGGAGTCCTACGGGAATCCAATCTATTTACAGCTCTTGCAAAATTAGATTTTGTTTTCATTTCCTAAAAGAGGGACTGGGTTCATTTTATTTGAACCAATCCAGTCAATTGTTGATTTAGGGATGATGTTGATGAGGAAATCTGATGATTATGTCACATCTGCTCCTGCCACGCCCTCTAGTGCTCATTCGGTGTCTCCTTGACCTGCTGCCACTCCCCCAGTGCTCTCTCCCTCTCCGTGTGTGTGTGTGTGTGTGTGTGTGAGATTGTGTGGGCGGAGACAGGCGTGCTGGAGTCAGAACAGATCCCCACCAGCTGCAACATGTTCCATAATCAAGACCTCTACAAATACTCAGTCATGCCTCTTCCACACTGCCAGATCGTAATCTCTGCTCAGTACTATTCAGATCCTGTTATCCTGTTGTGTCTGTTTTCCTTGCCTGATGCTGTTTTCCACTACAGTTCTGCCCACTCTGACTGGTCCCTGTCTCCAGTCCCACGTCTTGTCATCCTGCTACTCTGTCCTGGATTCCCCACTCTACTACTCCGTTGGATTCCCCTCCGGACCTGCTCACCCTGTCTCAACCCCTCTCGCTCCAGCCTCAGCCACCACACCTGGTTTCCAGCAACCCGCCCGAGATTCCGCTGACCTGCCTTCCATCTTCCCTGTGTTTCAATCAATACCTCATCTGAGTCTGCTCTTGGGTTCCCCTGTTCCACTCCACATAACAGATTAAGATGTAAACCATGTTCGGTTAGTTTGGAATTAATCTGCCAACCCTTTTTATCACAACACACTTCAAAAAATATTTCCCTGTTTATATCATTTAACAAAAGTATAACATTCCCTGTATATTTCACTGCTAGTCCTGGCCATTGGTAGTGGGAATAGAGTGCCATTTAAAATGTACTTACTCATTGCCGGCATGTTTATGTAGTAGAAGAATGCCATGACAACCAAGACTGATCCTGAACCGGAAGACTAACATGTCAATCTGCTTGTTGATGAAGGTCCTTCTGAGATAGGCACCGCTCAGATGTCTTAATCAGGTCATGCCCAGTTGTTTGGGAGTTGAGGTYTTTTGCAGATGAAACCATGAAAAGTCCATCTCAAGTCAGCCCTCTAGAACAAGCTCGATGTCTACTCTAGGGGGTATGCTTTCAGAATGTTGCAGATAGAAATGTAATGCATAGAATAATATACYATGCKACCCTCTTGAATAATAGATGGTTAGTCCACATTGTACATTCTTACAGTATTTCTATCGGCATTCTGCATGTTGTGTTTCACTTAATATGCCCTAATTAATTTGTGCTTTGTAAATATTTTTGTACTTGTTTTGATAAACCATACTGTCAGATAGTAATCCGTCTTACATACCAGATGATCCTAAAGGGACCTCATCTCATTCATGATTATCATGCACTAAATAGCTATGGACTATAGCAGCATAGCTGCAGGAAGTAGGGGTGCTGAGGGTACTGCATCACCTGCTGAGAATTCAGAATAAGAAAAACATTTTACAAAAAAGTAGTGCACTGGGCCTTTACTAGTCCCGCCTTTACTAGAGGACAGATATAGCCGTCTGTAGCGTGGGCAATTTCTTTACGGGTAGTCCTGAATGAATCCTGAATAATGATGAGTGAGAAAGTTACATATGCATAATTCTTATACCACCCAAACATTTTTGGGTTAGCATGTCTCGGGAGTATGCTATTTGTGCGTCTAACGCTCACCCATCATTATTCACGATTCATTCAGGACTATCCATAGTCATGGTAGCATCCACATTAATGTAGCATGTAGTACATGCTCATACAGTACATTCGCACCCATTGACTTTTCCACATTTTGTTACGTTACAGTCTTATTCTAAAATTGATTCAATTGTGTTTTTTTGCCCTCATCAATCGACACACAATACCCCATAATGACAAAGCAAAAACATATTTTTTTGAATTTTGCAAACTTATTAAAAACACAAAACTGAAATGTCACATTTAAATAAGTTTTCAGACCCTTTACTCAGTACTATGTTGAAGCACCGTTGGCAGCGATTACAGCCTTGAGTCCTCTTGGGTATGGCGCTACAAGCTTGACACACCTGTATTTGGGGAGTTTCTCCCATTCTTCTCTGCAGATCCTCTCAAGCTCTGTCAGGTTGGATGGGGAGCGTCACTGCACAGCTACAGTACATTCAGGTCTTTCCAGAGATGTTCGATCTGGTTCAAGTCCGGGCTTTGGCTGGGCCACTRAAGGACATTCAGACACTTGTCCCGAAGCCACTCTTGGCTGTGTGCTTAGGGTCATTGTCCTGTTGGAAGGTGAACCTTCACCCCCAGTCTGTGGTCCTGAGCGCTGTGGAGCAGGTTTTTATCAAGGATCTCTCTGTACTCTGCTCCGTTCATCTTTCCCTCAATCCTGACTAGTCTCCCAGTCCTTGCCACTGAAAAACATCCCCACAGCATGATCCTGCCACCACCATTCTTCACTGTAGGGATGGTGCCAGGTTTCCTCCAGATGTGACGTGATCTTTTTTCTCAAGGTCTGAGAGTCCTTTAGGTGCCTTTTGGCAAACTCCAAGTGGGTTGTCATGTGTGTTTTACTGAGGAGTGGCTTCTGTCTGGCCACTCTACCATAAAGGCCTGATTGGTGGAGTGCTTCAGATATGGTTGTCCTTCTGGAATGTTCTCCCATCTCCACAGAGAAACTCTGGAGCTCTGTCAGAGTGACCATCGGGTTCTTGGTCATCTCCCTGACCAAGGCTCTTCTCCCCCGATTGCTCAGTTTGGCCAGGCGGCCAGATCTAGGAAGATTCTTGGTGGTTTTAAACTTCTTCCATTCAAGAATGACGGAGGCCACTGTGTTCTTGGGGCCGTTAAATGCTGCAGAAAGTTTTTGGTACCCTTCCCCAGATCTGTGCCTCGACACAATCCTGTCTCGGAGCTCTACAGAAAATTCCTTCGACCTCATGGCTTAGGACCTTATATAGACAGGTGTGTGCCTTTCCAAATCATGTCCAATCAATTGAATTTACCACAGATGGATACAGTTGTAGAAACATCTCAAGGGTGATCAAAGGAAACAGGAGGCACCTGAGCTCAATTTTGAGTCTCATAGCAAAGGGTCTGAATACTTATGTAAATAAGATATTTCTGTTTTATAATTATTTATTTATTTACAGTTTTCGCTTTGTCGTTATGGGGATTGTGTGTAGACTGATGAGGGGAAAAAATATTTAATCCATTATAGAATAAGGCTGTAACGTAACAAAATGTGGAAAAAGTCAAGGGGTCTGAGTACTTTCCGAATACATTTGTCCCAATACTTTTGGTCCCCTAAAATGGGGTGAATATGTGCAAAAGTTCTGTAATTTCTAAACGGTTCACCTGATATGAATGAAAATACCCTCAAATGAAAGCTGTATCATTTCAAATCCAAAAGTGCTAGAGTACGGAGTCAAAACATCCAAAATTCTGTCACTGTCCCAATAATTTTGGAGCTCTGTGTACTGCATATGAAGTCACCACTGAAAGATGTAATGTAGAACACCCCTAACTGTAACTGGTAAGACTCAAGTGTGTAAATGACAAACCAGACCAACACTAACGTCAGCCGTGTGCACTAGATCACCTGCTGGGTGTCGACGAACGGTGGCCATTCAACATTTAGAATCACTGGGATTTTTTTTTTTTTATCACAATATTCTATGGTCTGAGGCTGTGCAAGGTCGACGTTAGTGTTGGTCTGTCGTGTCCTTAATAAGGAACAAAGTAAGACGAGACAAGCCATCATCTTCAACAGCGCATTGATTGTCACTGGTCTAATTGAACATTGCCTCCACAGTGCTTCTATCAGAACGCACGCCGGGAGGAGAACCTGTGTGTTGGAATATAATAGCAAAACAACAAACAGCAGTGCTTAAATAAGAGTTAAAGTGTAACCCATTTCACCAGGAGGCAAATGGTAAACAGGAATCCTTTGTAGTCTTGGTAAGAGAACTCATGTCCCCACAGCTAAGGCAGGAAGTCCGCAGGGTGGTCTGAGTTTGGGACATAATCCTGGAGAGAATCACAACAGACATACAGTAAGTGGTGTTAGGGGATAGGAGGGCACCTTGCTGTGACTCAGCTCCTGCAGGGCCTTCCACTCATACAGAGACAACCTGGACCCCCCCCCCACATCTACACTGATTGAAGTGGATTTAACAAGTGACATCAATAAGGGATCATAGCTTTTACCTGTGTTCACCTGGTCTGTATATGTCATGGAAAGAGCAGGTGTTCTTAATGTTTTGTATACTTTAAAGTAGAGGTCGACCGACTATGATTTTTCAACGCCAATACCGATTATTGGAGGACCAAAAAAGCCGATACCGATTAATCGGCCGATTTTTATATATATATTTGTAATAATGACAATTACAACAATACTGAATGAACAATGAACACATCAATAAAATATATTTAGTCTCAAATAAAATAATGAAACATGTTTGTTTAATTTGGTTTAAATAATGCAAAACAAAGTGAAAGTAAAAGTGCTTTTTTCCGGATGCCCCAAACAATCGGAAAGGGAATTCATCAGAGAAAATGACTTTACCCCAGTCCTCAGCAGTCCAATCCCTGTACCTTTTGCAGAATATCAGTCTGTCCCTGATGATTTTCCTGGAGAGAAGTGGCTTCTTTGCTGCCCTTCTTGACACCAGGCCATTCTCCAAAAGTCTTCGCCTCACTGTGCGTACAGATGCACTCACACCTGCCTGCTGCCATTCCTGAGCAAGCTCTGTACTGGTGGTGCCCCGATCCCGCAGCTGAATCAACTTTAGGAGACGGTCCTGGCACTTGCTGGACTTTCTTGGGCGCCCTGATGCCTTCTTCACAACAATTGAACCGCTCTCCTTGAAGTTCTTGATGATCTGATAAATGGTTGATTTAGGTGCAATCTTACTGGCAGCAATATCCTTGCAATATCCTTGCCTGTGAAGCCCTTTTTGTGCAAAGCAATGATGACGGCATGTGTTTCGCAGGTAACCATGGTTGACAGAGGAAGAACAATGGTTCCAAGCACCACCCTCCTTTTGAAGCTTCCAGTATGTTATTCGAACTCAATCAGCATGACAGAGTGATCTCCAGCCTTGTCCTCGTCAACACTCACACCTGTGTTAATGAGAGAATCACTGACATGATGTCAGCTGATCCTTTTGTGGCAGGGTTGAAATGCAGTGGAAATGTTTTTGGGGGATTCAGTTCATTTGCATGGCAAAGAGGGACTTTGCAATTAATTGAAATTCATCTCATCACCCTTCATAACATTCTGGAGTATATGCAAATTGCCATCGTTCCATGCGCTACCAAGGTAGGTTTAATGAAAGTATCTGACAGCCCCTTTCAAATTCAGTGCCACAATGATTTAATTGACATATTTACATATGCTTGCCAGAGCTAATTGGTTTACATAGGACTACAGTGATTGCAAGTTGGAAGCAATTGGACAGTCATTTAGTCCAAAGAAAGGTAGGAATAAACAGCAAAAGTAAGAAGGGTCTTAAAATAACAGAAAAGTAATTTTCTCTCTCAGGTAGTACATCCTTGGCTAATAAGACAAGATGGAGGAATCATTAGTGATTCATCAGCAAGGAACGCTGTGATAAGAGGAATGGTGTCTCTGAAGCATTGCAGTTACGCATCTGATATTGTGTAACATAATATTGTTTCAACTAATGGTGCACTCCTAGTCCTAATGGAAACATAAATGGTAGCCTTGCCACATAATGCTGAAGATGACGTAGGAGAAATGTTACTCTCTCAAATCATAGTCATAGTACCCTCTCATGACCATGTTGAACTCACGAGCTTCCAATCTGGTTCACTTGTGGATTCAAATGTAGGCAGAACGGTGCAAGCGCTCAGAGTTTTCAGGATGTCTCACGAGGCTATAGACCCCCCCCCCCCTCCCTATTTCAGTTTTAAAGCAAGTTTGCTGCCACATCTACAATTTTGCCATGGGGCAGAGAGAAAGGTTTGCAATTTTATAACTAATTTCCTGCAATTCTACTAATTTGCTAATGGGACGGAGAGGAACATTTGCAGTTTACAGCTAATTACCTGCAATTCTATACTAAATTACAATAGGATGGAGAGAAATGTCTGCAGTTTTTTTATTTGATATCTGAGTGAGACGAACAAAATCAACAGAGGCCCCCGGCTTGGTAATTCAACCATGTTAACAAGTTTAATAGCTGCCGCGAAACTACAGTCGTGCCAAAAGTTTTGAGAATGACACAAATATTAATTTCACAAAGTCTGCTGCCTCAGTTTGTATG
>NW_019944132.1:101894-123905 GCF_002910315.2 Salvelinus sp. IW2-2015
CTTCGGTGGGGTTTAACGGCTGTAGGCATCTAATATGTTGCATTAATGCCCCCAACTGGACAATAGTATAAATCCATTATACTTTGTGATACCCCAAAGATATATACCAACATTTTTATAATAATACACCCTTCTGACTACCCAATTCTACTAATTTGACCCTATCTGCTCCTGCACCATGCCAACGGTCTGGGAGGACAGGACATCATCTCTCAACACACTCTCTAACTCTTCAGACGTCAAATCACGTACACCCAAATACTGCTGCTGCCAACAGAACATCTATTTTCTGTGATTGACATTCCATTTCTGAGGTACAGTTGATAACCATTGCTATGAACGCTAAGAAGCCCACCTTACTGAAGCATATATCACTCATTGGCCTATTCCTCTGTGCTGCCACAGATCTACTACTCACAGGCATGTAACTTTTTTTTGGTCCACAACATTTGTGCACAGGGCCTTTAATAGTCCTGTATTGGAGGATATATCCATCTGCAGCACCAGCGTGAGAAAAACTGTCAACTCATCTTTATCATAACCATGTCCATCAATACAAGGCTCAGGTTCCGAGATCCTCACCACACCTTCCACCTCACTTAAATCTCCCTCGTTCACTTCCATTTCAAATCAAATCAAATTTATTTATAAAGCCCTTCTTACATCAGCTGATGTCAAAAAGTGCTGTACAGAAACCCAGCCTAAAACCCCAAACAGCAAGCAATGCAGGTGTAGAAGCACGGTGGCTAAGAAAAACTCCCTAGAAAGGCCAGAACTTAGGAAGAAACCTAGAGAGGAACCAGGCTATGAGGGGTGGCCAGTCCTCTTCTGGCTGTCCCGGATGGAGATTATAACAGAACATGGCCAAGATGTTCAAATGTTCATAGATGACCAGCAGGGTCAAATAATAATAATCACAGTGGTTGTTGAGGATGCAACAAGTCAGCACCTCAGGAGTAAATGTCAGTAGGCTTTTCATAGCCGATCATTCAGAGTATCTCTACCGCTCCTGCTGTCTCCAGAGAGTTGAAAACAGCAGGTCTGGGACAGGTAGCACATCCGGTGAACAGGTCAGGGTTCCATAGCCGCAGGCAGAACAGTTGAAACTGGAACAGCAGCAAGGCCAGCATTTCACCTCCAGAACTCGGTCTGGTGGACAGCGCACTCTGTTTGTACTTGACCCCAGATTTCTTCTACACACCATCTTCATCAAATTCCAATTCAGCCTCTGCTTTCCTCATTCTCTTCGACCTCTTCTTCCTCTTTTTCCTCCTCCATTCCTCCTTCGAAATCCACCTTTCCGTGTCCCGTGTCGCCAATAGTTTTCTCTTCCTCGCTGGCTTGCTAGGCGGCGCCGGTGGCAATCGCCGATGTAGACCTCCATCTTCCATATGCTATCCATGTTCAACTCGAAAACGGTGTCTTCTACAGGCGCCGGACCAATTTTGAGAAGAAATTGAGGCAGATTGTCCACAACTCCCAACCAGCCTACTCTCTTTCGTAATTTCCTTTCAGAAGGACTCAACAGAACTGACCTGCCAGCGCTGTTCAGGGCTTAAATGCGCCCAGCGAAGCGACCAATGATTTGGGTAAAACAAATGCGGGGTGCGCTTTTACGTGTAGGAGCAAGTCATGACCAGAAGATGACCGCAGGGCGCGTAGGGATCGTCGGTCAAATGCCTAGGGAACGGCGGACAGACTCTGTGGCACTTATCGTATTAAATCGGCGACGGAGAGAGGAGGGGAACAAGTGCTGAACTGTCTTCTTAGCATACAGTTCTAGTTCGACACCAAAGGGAGAGTACGATAACCTAGTTGGCCACAGAACAGGAATTACGGTAAATTGTAGCTATATGCATTTTACTTTTGTGAAAGTTAGCCAACATGTTGTATTCGTTCATTTAGAATGAGAAGGGACTGTGTTTTTGTAGGACATAGAAATTTTATTTATCAGACGTTAGTCAATAGTAGTCAACAGGAGGACGCTCTTTCAGATTTAGTGGGGTATAGAACAGGAATAGTGCATGAAAGATGTAATGTGATGCAATGAAAATGAAACCTGTATCATCACCCTTTCTACACACGAAATGACATCATAATGTAATATGAATCTAGGGAAACGTTGATTTCTTTCTGCATTTTGAAAATTGTGAGTTGAAACTGATGAGTGGAGATGAGGGAGGAAGGAAGAAGAAGAGGGAGGGTTTTTATCATTCATATATTGTTGGCTGGCTCAAGGCCAGATAGTCTACTGGTGCAGTAGAGGTTGAATTTGTGCATCACAGGGTAAGAAGTATACTTCTGTGCTGGTCTGGTGCAGCTGCTTAGGCTTGATGTGTTTTCAGGTGTTTTAACCGTTCATCACTTGTAATGTATTGAAAAATGCTTCTGTTTTTTATGCTTGTTCTCTGGGAGGTGGTTGCTTACTGCAAACTGCCTGGTTTGGACTGGCCTCACCATTGTTTAACCTTTGCAAATGAGTAGCCGTTTCGTTTTTGGAAGGAGGAAACTCAAACAAACTATTTAAATGTTGAGTTATTTGATCTTTCCTGGAGGAAGTCAGACAGGTGAAACATAAATTCAAGATGGAGAGATATGGAAGAGATGGGAAGGTAAGCAAACACTATTAGGATCTGTCGATCATCTCTTTTCTCAGCATCTTCTCAATCTAGTTATTCTCCGTGCTTGACTTTGGACTGAAATAGGTCCGGTACTCATGTTTGGTGCTTGGTACTATTGTAATTTAGATGCAGGAACTCCACAATACTTTTTGAGCTCATATTCTAATAAAAGGTGCCGGAACTCAAGGCAAGGGTAGTAATTTTGGAGGTGCTCGGTACTGGACAGGCTCTGGGTGGGAGCTAGCTGCCGGCAAGTTAAGTACTGGTGCTTCTCCACAGAGTTACCTGATCTACATCATATGGATTTTTATTAATTTATTCATGTTGCTTTCTTTTTTGTTGTTGTTGCAATTAGTTTAAATGGTTTTCGCGTTCCACAGACAATACAATGCCAATGAATTACATCAACCATCTTGAACACATTGAGTTACTTACGGTGCACACTCAGTTGTGCAACAGTATTCTACTACTAACTCTTCTCCCTCCACCGTCTTTGTACATTATACAGTTAATTTATCTCTGGTGGACTATGTTGCATAAACAATGCCTGCATGCCACCAGGCAGCTGTTTCCTGGGAAGAGTAAGAGCAAGTGTTTTTCCTCCCTGTCGTTTGCTCCCTCCCTACCTTTAAATGAGTCAGTCCAGGAGACTGGTATTTGACGAGAAGGAGACGGTGGAACACTACTTTCTCCTCTCTGGCATGTTAGAAGAACAGGGGCTGGGGTGGAAGGGAATGTGGAGAGGGTAGAGAGGAAGAGAGAGAGAGAGAGGATAAGAGAGGAGGGGGGAATAGAGAAGGAGAAAGGGGAATTGGGCGGATGCTAACAGATACAGGTGGCGTGTGCTGAACTTGAGCGGGTCTGTTTTAATTCTCCGTGGCCTGTACCTGAATGTAGGGACTAAGGAGAGACAGACATGAAAATGAGGGAGAGAGAGTGTAATGTATTGTAAGCGGTGTGGGTTTAGAAAGTGATGTGTGAGGTGGAGAGAAACGCAGGTTCAATGAATAGAGGGAGCAATAGTAATAGGTGACAGAGGGATAGAGTTATAAGCCTTGTAAACAGTAGCTATGTGGAGATTATCCATTAGGCCTAGATTGGCCATCAGACACCAATGATTAACCCTTGACTCAGATCTCCGATACGTTGACTTAGCCAACACAAGGCTTTCGTTACTCTCTTGTCACTTACATAGAAGAGGCCGCCTAACAACACTGCTAACCTAGTCATGATTACACTCTTAACCACTCTAAAATACAGATGGATTGGATGCTTATTGTTACCAGATGCTTCTTCATATGGTTGRCTAMCTACAACATGGCTTGTCTTTTGAAACAGGTTGCACACTGTTGGTTGTCTTTCTCTTCTTTGTGGCTGTTAGGCAATGAGACTTTCCTACCAACCGTTGATGCGAAATTCTGAAACAGGAAAGGGCCTTCCCCAAACTGTTACCACAAAGTTGAAAGCATAGAGTCGTCTAGAATGTCATTGTATGCTGTAGTGTTAAGATTTCCCTTCTCTGGAACTAAGGGGCCTAGCTCGAATCATGAAAAACAGCCCCAGACCATTATTCGTCCTCCACCAAACTTTACAGTTGGCACTCTGCATTCAGGCAGGTAGCGTTCTCCTGGCATGCGCCAAACCCAGATTAATCCGTTGGACTGGCAGATGGTAAAGCATGATTCATCACTCCAGAGAACGTGTTTCCACTGCTCCAGAGTCCAATGGCTGCTAGCTTCACACCACTCCAGCTGACACTTGGCATTGCGCATGGTGATCTTAGGCTTGTGTGTGACTGCTCCGCCATGGACACCCATTTCATGAAGCTCCCAACAAACAGTTCTAGTGCTGAAATTGCTTCCAGAGGCAGTTTGGAACTCGGTAGTGAGTGTGGCAACCGAGGACAGACAATTTTTACATGCTAGGAGCTTCAGCACTCAGCGGTCCCGTTCTGTGAGCTTGTGTGGCCTACCACTTCGCGGCTGAGCCCTTGTTGCTCCTAGACGTTTCCATTTCACAATAACAGCACTTACAGTTGACAGCTCTAGTAGGGCAGAAATTTGACAAACTGACTTGTTGGAAAGGTGGCATCTTATGACGGTGCCACGTTGAATGTCACTGAGCTCTTCAGTAAGGCCATTCTACTGCCAATGTTTGTCTACAGAGATTGCATGGCGATGTGTTCGATTTTATACACCTGTCAGCAACGAGTGTGGCTGAAATAGCCAAATATACTAATTTGAAGGGGTGTCCACATACTTTTGTATATGTAGTGTATATTGACTAACAGCACTGATGGGAAATGAGAAATGTTACAAATAGGGAGGTTCAAGACTCTCGTAAGACATCACAGRAAAATGGAGGGATGTATTGCAAAAGGAAATAGCAAAACGGTATTATACTGGGAAAGAAGTGTTAGTCTGTGGACATTGGAGGGTTGGAGTTAAAATCAGAATGAATGGTGGATTGGCCACTGTGGGTGAAAATCCAGCACTTGCAGAAAGATGAAATGAGGAATAGAGAGACAGAGAATCAGATGGACAGATAATAGGATGAGAAACAGAAGGACTTCATTATACATCAGAAATCATTTTTCCGGTCATGTGACAAACACACACACACACACACACACAGCAGGCAGGCACACATTGACATAAATGCACATGTTGATATATGGTTTGTGTAAGACATGTTGTGCTTGTCAACAAGCTTTACAGGCTTTTTAGTATAGTACAGTATGTATGGTATACACACACTCAACCATGCTACTTGCTGTTTATTATCTATGAGTCACTTTACCCCAACCTACATGTACATATTACCTCGACTAACCTATACCCCCACACATTGACTCGGTACCGTTACCCCCTGTATATAGCCTTGTAACTGTTATTTTATTGTTGCTCTTTTATTTTTTACTTTAGTTTATTTAGTAAATCTTTTAACAYTTTTTTTTCTCTTAAAACTGCATTGTTGGTTAAGGGCTTGTAAGTAAGCATTTCACAGTAAGGTCTACACCTATTGTATTCAGCGCATGTGACAAATACATTTGATTAGACACACACATACTGTAGTATTATGTACTGTCACACACTGTGCTCCTTACTCACTCAGCCACTCCCTTATTTAGTCATGTTATGAACTGTGACGGTATTCAGTACGGTAAATGATGTGCTCACACGCTCTTTCTTGCTATCTTACTCAACTATCATGACACAAGGCGAGACCCAGATGCAGACGGTTGGAGTCTTACAGTGTTCCAAAGGGGTAGGCAAGAGAATGGTCGTGGACAGGCAAAAAGGTCAAAACCAGATCAGAGTCCAGGAGGTACAGAGTGGCAAACACGCTCATGGTCAAGGCAGGCAGAATGGTCAGGCAGGCGGGTACAAAGTCCAGAAACAGGCAAGGGTCAAAACCAGGAGGACTAGAAAAAGGAGAATAGCAAAAAGCAGGAGAACGGGAAAACCGCTGGTTGACTTGGAAAAACATACAAGACAAACTGGCACAGAGAGACAGGAAACACAGGGATAAATACACTGGGGAAAATCAGCGACACCTGGAGGGGGTGGAGACAATCACAAGGACAGGTGAAACAGATCAGGGCGTGACACTCAACATTAAAGCTGGAATCCTTAATGGTCAAACTGCCACGTCAGTTTGGGCTATCACAACAACAAAGAAGTTACTGGAAACAACGAACACTGTATTTTTTCCCTCAGACATCATTGCAGTGATAGAACAGCAGATTAGGTACTTAAATGTTTTTACCACGTTGGGCGATGCCCCTTTTTATTTATTTTTATTTAACTTTTATTTAACTAGAAAGTAAATTAAGAACAAATTCTTATTTATGATGACGGCCTACAAAAAGGCATAAGGCCTCCTGCAGGGTACAGGGGCTGGGATTCAAAATAAAAATGTCGGACAAAACATACATCACGACAAGAGAGACACCACAACACTACATAAAGAGAGACCTAAGACAACAACACAGCATAGCAGCAACACATGACAACACAGCATGGTAGAAACACAATATGTCAACCAGTCCGTACCTCTGGCGTCAGTCCAAACACACTCACCAGCCTGTCCTCTAGCCCGTACCTCTGGCAACAGTCAAAGCACACTCACCAGCCTGTCCTCCAGCCCATACCTCTGGCAACAGTCAAAGCACACTCACCAGCCTGTCCTCCAGCCCATACCTCTGGCAACAGTCAAAACACCCCCCAGCCTGTCCTCCAGCCCATACCTCTGGCAACAGTCAAAGCAAACACTCACCAGCCTGTCCTCCAGCCCTACCTCTGGAACAGTCAAAACACACTCCACAGCCTGTCCTCCAGCCTGTACTCAGGAGACAGTCAAACACACTCACCAGTCTGTCCTCCAGCCCGTACCTCGGAACACAGTCAAAAACACACTCACCAGCTGTCCTCCAGCCCGTACCTCTGGACGTACAGTAAACACACTCACCAGCCTGTCCTCCAGCTGTACCTCAGGAGACAGTCCAACACACTCACCAAGCCTGTCCTCTAGCCCGTACTCTAGAGACAGTCAAAACACACTCACCAGTCCTGTCCTCCAGCCCGTACCTCTAGAGACAGTCAAAAACACACTCACCAGTCTGTCCTCCAGCCCGTACCTCTAGAGACAGTCAAAACACACTCACGCAGCTGTCCTCCAGCCCGTACCTCTGAGACAGTCAAACACACACTCACCAGTCCGTCCTCTAGCCCGTACCTCTGGAGACAGTCAAAACACACTCACCAGCCTGTCCTCTAGCCCGTACCTCTGGAGACAGTCAAAACACACTCACCAGCCTGTCCTCAGCCCGTACCTCTGAGACAGTCAAAACACACTCACCAGCCGTCCTCTAGCCCGTACCTCTGAGACAGTCAAAAACACACTCACCAGCCTGTCCTCTCAGCCCGTACCTCTGGAGACAGTCAAAAACACACTCACCAGCCTGTCCTCCAGCCCGTACTCTGGAGACAGTCAAAACACACTCACCAGCTGTCCTCTAGCCCGTACCTCTGGAGCAGTCAAAACACACTCACCAGCTGTCCTCTAGCCCGTACCTCTGAGACAGTCAAAACACACTCACCAGCCTGTCCTCTAGCCCGTACCTCTGAGACAGTCAAAACACACCTCACCAGCCTGTCCTCCAGACCTACCTCTGGAGACAGTCAAAACACACTCACCAGCCTGTCCTCTAGCCCGTACCTCTGGAGACAGTCAAAACTTGGTGACTTACACAACATCTGTTTTACACAAACCTAAAAAGACTTACATCATCTCATGGGGATTATTATTTTGAAGGGGACCCTGTTTCACCGTCTTTACATATCTTACTTCACTTGTAGTAGGCCTATTCATTTAGTTTTCATATTGTTTTAGATGACTGGGTATTGTAATGTCACAAGGCCAGAGTGTCCTTCCTAGAGATATACAATATGCCTGATTAGTACTATCACAGAACATAACACTTTTATCAGTGTAATTTGGGTAACAAAACCCTTTGAAAATTTTATTCTTATGGCACCGGCGTCTGTGCTTTTAGTGTTAGCCCAGGTTACCTCCGTATGCAGTCATTCTGTGTCAGTTGGTCTTTGATTTGAAATATGTTCCAGAACAAGGCCTTTAAGTTCTGCCTCCTACACATACGGTACCAGTCAAAAGTTTGGACACACCTACTCATTCAGTTTTTTTATTTATTTGTACTATTTTGTACTATTTCATTTGTTCTATTTGTACTATAATCATAATCATTCACCTGGAATGAATTTCAATTAACAGGTGTGCCTTGGTAAAAGTTAATTCGTGGAATTTCTTTCCTTCTTAATGCGTTTGAGCCAATCAGTTGTGTTGTGACAAGGTAGTGGTGGTATCCAGAAGATAGCCTAGTTTGGTAAAAGTCCATATTATGGTAAGAACAGCTCAAATAAGCAAAGAGAAACAACAGTCCATCATTACTTTAAGACCTGAAGGTTAGTCAATCTGGAAAATTTCAAGAACTTTTAAAGTTTCTTCAAGTGCAGTCACAAAAACCATCAAGCGCTATGATGAAACTGGCTCTCATGATGACCGCCACAGGAAAGGAAGACCCAGAGATACCTCTGCTGAGGAGGATGAATTCATTAGAGTTAACTGCACCTCAGATTGCAGCCCAAATAAATGCTTCACAGAGTTCAAGTAACAGACACATCTCAACATCAACTGTTCAGAATAGACTGCGTGAATCAGGCCTTCATGGTTGAATTCCTGCAAAGAAACCACAACTAAAGGACACCAATAATAATAAGAGACTTGCTTGGGCCAAGAAACATGAGCAATGGACATTAGACCGGTGGAAATCTGTCCTTGGATCTGATGACTCCAAATTTGAGATTTTTTATTCCAACCGCTTGGTCTTTGTGAGACGCAGAGTAGGTGAACGAATGATCTCCGCATGTGTGGTTCCAACCTTGAAGTATGGAGGAGGAGGTTGGATGGTGTGGAGGTGCTTTGCTGGTGACACTGTCAGTGATTTATTTAGAATTCAAGGCAGACTTAACTAGCATGGCTACCACAGATTTCTGCAGCGATACGCCATCCCATCTGGTTTGAGCTTAGTTGGACAATGACCCAACACACCTCCAGGCTGTGTAAGGGCTATTTGACCAAGAAGGAGAGTGATGGAGTGCTGCATCAGATGACCTGGCCTCCACAATCACCCGACCTCAACCCAATTGAGATGGTTTGGGATGAGTAGGACCGCATAGTAAAGGAAAAGCAGCCAACAAGTGCTCGGCAAATGTGGGAACTCCTTCAAGACTGTTGGAAAAGCATTCCAGGTGAAGCTGGTTGAAAAAATGTCAAGAGTGTTCAAAGCTGTCATCGAGGCAAAGGGTGGCTACTTTGTAGAATCTAAAATCTAAAATAGATTTGTTTTTTTGGTTACTACATGATTCCATGTGTTATTTCATAGTTTTGATGTCTTCACTATTATTCTACAATGTAGAAAATAGCAAAAATGCTAACTTTTGTCCAAACTTTTGACTGGTACTGTATATTAGGACCGTTATGATTTTACGTTCCTGTACACACGTAGCCTATAGCTCATAACATTAAGACAAAGGAGATGATCGTGGACTACAAGAAAAGGAGGGCTGAGAATTCTCATCGATAGGGCTGTAGTGGAGCAGATTGAGAGCTTCAAGTTCCTTGGTGTCCACATCACCAACGAACTATCATGGTCCAAACACACCAAGACAGTCGTGAAGAGGGCACAATAACGCCTATTCCCCCTCAGGAGACTGAAAATATTTGGTATGGGTCCTCAGATCCTCAAAAAGTTATACAGCTGCACCATCAAAAGCATCCTGACTGGTTGCATCACTGCCTGGTATGGCAACTTCTCAGCCTCAGACCGCAAGGCACTACAGTGGATAGTGCGAACGGCCCAGTACATCACTGGGGCCAAGCTTCCTGCCATCCAGGACCTCTATGCCAGGCGGTGTCAGAGGAAGGACCTAAAAATGGTCAAAGACTCCAGCCACCCTAGTCATAGACTGTTCTCTCTGCTACAGCAAGGCAAGCGGTACCGGAGCGCCAAGTCTAGGTCCAAAAGGCTTCTTAACAGCTTCTACCCCCAAGCCATAAGACTGCTGAACAGCTAATCAAATGGCTATCCGGACTACTTGCATTGACCTCTACCTACATGTACATACTACCTCAATTATCTCAACTAACCTGTGCCCCCACACATTGACTCTGTACCGGTACCCTCTGTATATAGCCTCTCTACTGTTATTTTATTGTTGCTCTTTAATTATTCTTTTTTTTCTCTTTAAATTTGTATTTATTGTTTTATTTCTACATTTTTTACTTCAGTTTATTTGAGTAAATACTTTCTTAACACTTTATTGTTGGTTAAGGGCTTGTAAGTAAGCATTTCACTGTAAGGTTGTATTCGGCACATGTGACAAATACAATTTGATTTGAATTGAGTTGATTACAAGACTGTTTTCAATCTTCAAAACTAATTGTTTTATTTGTACCCATTGTGTTAAACTATGACAATTCTATTGCCTGACAGAAACAGTCTGGCCAGTCAAAGAACCAGAGTTACACATATCAGTACAAGAACAGACTGTTCAGTCCAGGACAATACAACACAAAGCACTCTGTCTTGGTGACACTGCTTTCACACTGTGATATAAAGGGAACTGACAAAATAAAGGAAACACCAACATAAAGTGTCTTAACAAGGCATTGGGTCACCTCAAGCCAGAACAGTTTCAATGAACCTTGGCATATATTCTACAAGTGTCTGGAGGTGACACCATTCTTCCACGAAAAAGTCCATAATTTGGTGTTTTGCTGATGGTGGAGAAAAACTCAGGCACCTCTCCAGAACCTCCCGTAAGTGTTCAATTGGATGGGGGTACTGTCATCCTGGAAGAGACCACTCCCATCAGGTTAGAAATGATTCACCGTAGGTTGAAGGTGATCACTCAGAAAGGCTGGGTATTTATTGGTGTTTACCTTGCTCTCTATGGGATTGAGTGGACCTAAACCATGCTAGGAAAATGCACCTCCACACCATAACAGAGCCGCCAGCCCAGAACCTTAATTTACTGAAGTGTTTCCTTTATTTTGGCAGTTACCAGTATGCCCACTGTTCCCTCATATCAATCTATCAATGTCCTGTGCAGGTTCACTGAGCCTGTGTGTGATAATGTAATTGATACTGCCATGCCGTGTTATTGTGTCATTTTGGTGAAATATGTAGATATTAAGTCTGGTGACGTGGTGGACAGAGACCATATGACATAATACTGCTCTCCTGAGAGGAAGCTCACTGTGTCTCCTGTAGCAGACATACAGACTAAACCAGGGGTTCTCAACTGATGCTACCTCGGAACCCAAATTGAACCAGGTTGTCTCAGTTGCGACCCAATATTTGCATCGCAAAAAAGAATCGGCAATATATAATCTATAACTTTTTTAATGCTATATTAAAGGTAAATGTATATGACAAGTATATCTTGTATATGACAAGAGAACAATATTCCCACCTCTTTCATTGTCATTAATTACATTTTGCACAAATTCTTGATGAAGAATGTTAATAAACTCACTGGCTTGAGACCATAAAATCAACCAAAATAGTGCTGCTAATCTGTATATTGATAATACTGTGATTGAAGAAAGTTAGGTTAGGAGATTAAATTATTTACAAATGTAAATTCAGTATAATTTCTACAGCCTACATCTGGTTTAAGTTGTTTAATTTTAGACTGGAGAATTTCTTCATTTAAAAAACCACCCGCAACCCACTCAGACACCCACAACCCAATCTCCCGTGACCCAAATTTGGGTCAGGACCCACCAGTTGAGAATCACTGGACTAAACAACACCCATTGATTGGTTATAATGAAAGTCTGTTATGTGGAGCCGCTGGATATTTGACATCACTGCCTTATGCTGTGTTTATGTAGGAAATTGATATATTAGTATCTGGTTCAAAGACGTATAAGGTTTTTCAAAGTAGCAAAAAAATTAAACAGCAATTACAAATTCCCTAAAAGGCTTTTTTATGTTCATTGGACAAATTCTAAAATCAAATTCTAAAATCGATGAAAATACCTTTAACTTCATCCTTTGAGATTAGTTTTTGTCTCCCTGAGTCAACAAAACAAAGTTATTGTATTTTAATATGAAATACTGGTGTTATACGGTATGACAATATTTTGTTATCCTGAATACACTGGAACAGAATAGGATTCGCAACCATTAAATGTTATTAGTAGTCTATTAATAGTAGGCTATACAATGATAACACTTAATCAAAGTTTAAAAGTTAAATTAACTCCCTCTCCCTTTCTCTCTCAAACATGCTTTGTTACTATTTCCTTGCTAATGTTAATAATAATCACTTAACTATAATTTGAGCCTGCGGCAACACTTTACGTTGCATTAAGTTACATTATTACACGATTATTACATGATAGTTAATGTTGTATTTATGCATTGTTACACTGTAACTGGTACATTTCTATTCAATGCAGGTACACAAATGCAATTTCAAGATACCTACACAAAATAGCTACATAAAATGCCCATCAAACTACTTCAATTCAAACTTGTATGGTCTTGATTTTTCATAAAGTGCCCCAAATATGAAGCAGCTATTAACTAATAGAAATCATAATCCATTTTTAATCCATAATTGTGTGTGTGTGTGTAATATTATATGAACTAATATAATCCATCAGTATTACCTTAACTGCAGTGCAATATAACATTAACTACAGTGTTGCTGACAGTAGCATGAAACCATGAAAACAATACCTTGCTTTTCTTCTGGCTAGTCTTTTCTCCCTAGCAACTGGGTCTGCGTTAATCTTTTGTCTGTGTCGTGCAGCCTTCTCCTTATTAGACAACGGCATCTACAGTATAAAGATAATGTGCCTTGAAAAAAACTTAAAATGCCGTAAAATAGTTTAAAATGATAATATTCAGTATTAATACAACAAGTAAATATGAATTAAATATGAATTCAATTAAATGATTCAATGTTGTAAACTAGTGAAAACATGGGGTAACAAAGCTACTGTCATTCAGAATAACGGGTGACATTGTGGTATAACATGAAACTTTTGTTGTGCTGAAGGACAAAAGCATGATACTGAAGGATGGATTTCATACATAAACATATTTAACAAGCAGTTCCTTAGCCACCTACAGTTGAAGTCAGAAGTTTACATGCACTTAGGATGGAGTCATTAAAACTAATTTTTCAACCACTCCACAAATTTATTGTTAACAAACTATAGTTTTGGCAAGTCGGTTAGGACATCTACTTTGTGCATGACACAAGTAAAATTTCCAACAATTGTTTACAGACAGATTATTTCACTTATAATTCACTGTATCACAATTCCAGTGGGTCAGAAGTTTGCATACGCTAAGTTGACTGTGCCTTTAAACAGCTTGGAAAATTCCAGAAAATTATGTCATGGCTTTAGAAGCTTCTGATAGGCTAATTGACATCATCCATCTGTACAAACAATAGTACACAAGTATAAACACAATGGGACCACGCAGCCATCATACCGCTCAGGAAGGAGACGCGTTCTGTCTCCTAGAGATGAACGTACTTTGGTGCGAAAAGTGCAAATCAATCGCAGAACAACAGCAAAGGACCTTGTGAAGATGCTGGAGGAAACAGGTACAAAAGTATCTATATCCACAGTAAAACGAGTCCTATATTGACCTAACCTGAAAGGCCGCTCAGCAAGGAGAAGCCACTGCTTCAAAACCGCAATAAATAAGCCAGACTACGGTTTGCAACTGCACATGGGGACAAAGATTGTACTTTTTGGAGAAATGCCCTCTGGTCTGATGAAACAAAAATAGAACTGTTTGGCCATAATGACCATCGTTATGTTTGGAGGAAAAAGAGGGATGCTTGCAAGCCGAAGAACACCATCCCAACCATGAAGCACGGGGGTGGCAGCATCATGTTATGGGGTGCTTTGCTGCAGGAGGGGCTGGTGCACTTCACAAAATAGATTGCATCATGAGGCAGGAAAATTAGATAGAACATTTTGTGGCTATATTGAAGCAACATCTCAAGACATCAGTCAGGGAGTTAAAGCTTGGTCGCAAATGAGGCCTTCCAAATGGACAATGACCCCAAGCATACTTCCAAAGTTGTGGCAAAATGGCTGAAGGACAACAAAGGTAGTGGAGTGGCCATCACAAAGCCCTGACCTCAATCCTATAGAAAATGTGTGGGCAGAACTTAAAAAGCGTGTGCGAGCAAGGAGGCCTACAAACCTGACTCATTTATACCAGCTCTGTCAGGAGGAATGGGCCAAAATTCAACTTATTGTGGGAAGCTTGTGGAAGGCTACCCAAAACGTTTGACCCAAGTTAAACAATTTAAAGGCAATGCTACCAAATACTAATTGAGTGTATGTAAACTTCTGACCCACTGGGAATGTGATGAAAGAAATAAAGCTGAAATAAATCATTCTCTCTACTATTATTCTGACATTTCACATTCTTAAAATAAAGTTGTGCTCCTAACTGACCTAAGACAGGGAATTTTTACTAGGATTAAATGTCAGGAATTGTGAGAAACTGAGTTTAAATGTATTTGGCTAAGGAGTATSTAAACTTCCGACTTCAACTGTATATAAAGTAATGACCTTGACCTATAAAGATTATCCTTACTTTTCATATTTAATATAGCTTTTTTATAAAATAGTAACATTAAAAGTATGTTTTCTGTGTTGTACTGAATGACATGCGTTTTTGGTACAAAGGTTACTAGAGGGTGAAAAGGTGAAATCATCAAATATTTCAGAGAGATTTACTCACCTCATCACATTGATAGAGGGTCTTTAATAGGTCTTCTTTGTGATGTCACACACTGTCACATGATTACCATCATGTGATATGCTTTAAAATTGCTTTTTACCTTTGTGATACTGAATGACATTGATGAAGGGCAAAAGTCCAGACAAAGGTTATTCAAGTTTTTAAATATTTTTTAGATACTGTATGTTGCCCATTATTCTATATATTGTTGCAAACACAAAAACAATTATGCCATGGGTGTTCATTTATATTTTTAGAATGTCATTAGAATTTTAACCCGGAAAGTTACACTGAAGGACATTTTGACACAACTCCCTTAATTTAATAGTTTGCAACACAAATATTTATGGGTCAAAAGAAGGGTAAGAGTTGAGTGATTTAATATTATATTTATACATATTTCTCTTTTTATGTTGAATGAATGGCCTTCGGACACCAAATGTAKARGTCTCGTCTTTGYCCCATCTATGTGTAATAGTGTGTGTCATAAAGAGTAGCCTACCTTTGTGTAATAATAACTGATACTGTCATGTCACTTTCCTATAGCCTACATTCTCTGTAATGTGATGTGGTATTTCAGATGAGTAGGTTTTGGTCCTTTAAAAGAGACCACATCAAACAGGGTTTCTTTCACTGGTCTGGCCCAGGGCTTTGTATAGCAGACTTTCATTATAACCAATCAGCTTGGTGCTGCTATGTTGCCCAGCTTTAAATTAAATAAATAAATACAAATATTTAACATTTATTTAACCAGGTAGGCCAGTTGAGAACAAGTTCTCATTTACAACTGTGACCTGGCCAAGATAAAGCAAAGCAGTGTGACAAAAACAACAACACAGAGTTACACATAAACANCCAGTTGAGAACAAGTTCTCATTTACAACTGTGACCTGGCCAAGATAAAGCAAAGCAGTGTGACAAAAACAACAACACAGAGTTACACATAAACAAACGTACAGTCAATAACACAATACAAAAATCTATGTACAGTGTGTGCAAATGTAGAAGAGTAGGGAGGTAAAGGAAATAAATAGAATTACAATTTACCATTAACACTGGAGTGATAGATGTGCAGATGATGATGTGCAAGTAGAGATACCGGGGTGTGAAAGAGCAAGAGGATAAATAACAATATGGGGATAAGGTAGTTGGGTGTACTATTTACAGATTGGCTGTATACAGGTACAGTGATCGGTAAGCTGCTCTGACAGCTGATGCTTAAAGTTAGAGAGGGAGATAGAAGTGATTTTTGCAATTTGTTCCAGTCATTGGCAGCAGAGAACTGGAAGGAAAGGCAGTCAAAGGAGGAATTGGCTTTGGGGGTGACCAGTGAGATATACCTGCTGGAGCGCGTGCTATGGGTGGGTGTTGCTATGGTGACCAGTGAGCTGAGATAAGGCGGGGCTTTACCTATCAAAAACGTATAGATGACCTGGGTTAGTGGGTTTGGCGATGAATATGTAGTGAGGGCCAGCCAACGGGAGCATACAGGTCACAGTAGTGGGTAGCATATGGTGACAAAACAGATGGCACTGTGATAGACTGCATCCAATTTGCTGAGAAGTGTTGGAGGCTATTTTGTAAATTACATCACCGAAGTCAAGGATCGGTAGGATAGTCAGTTTTACGAGGGTAATTGAGTGAAGGATGCTTTGTTGCGAAATAGGAAGCCYATTCTAGATGTAATTTTGGATTGGAGATGCTTAATGTCTGGAAGGACAACTGACTAGCATTCACCAAAAAGCCACAGCTAAAAAGAAAAAATCTTCATGCCAGAGGATTTCACTTGGTATTTGTTTAAGTAGTAGTTAGTATTAGRATATTAACGCATATTGGACTGGTATAACAGCCGAACCCCATACAATAGGCCTCAACAGTAGAATAAAGTAGCATAAATCCATAGTAGCATAGAGTCTCTATTCTTCTCACAGTTCATCCTCAAGACTCCGGGTCGATCAGGATTGTGAAAGATGGTTCCATTTCCACTGTTTTGTAACACTTAGGCTAGCGTGGCAGTGTAGACAGTGACAGCTTGTGAATGCTCAGAGAGAAAGCAGAAGAGAGGGAGAACAATCACAAACAGAATGGTTCATTGTGTATTTTCTACTGTCACTGGGAACAACAAGAGCTTTGTGGGCTAAGACACTGGCTATGACACTAGCTATGATGACAATGACAGAATTATTGTACACTACATCTCCATCCATATGCATTAGACCAGTGGATATCTAATTTCCTGTTTCTCTTCCTCCCTCTATCTCCTCCATCCCCAGAAGAAGAAGGGAGTGACCTGTTACCTCCTCTACTGCATCACTACAGCCGTCATCGGCTCCCTGCAGTTCGGATACAACACTGGAGTCATCAATGCCCCTGAGCAGGTGTGTGTGTGGTGTGGTGTGTGTGTGTGTGTGTGTGTGTGTGTGTGTGTGTGTGTGTGTGTGTGTGTGTGTGTGTGTGTGTGTGTGTGTGTGTGTTGTGTGTGTGTGTGTGTGTGTGTGTGTGTGTGTGTGTGTTGTGCAATACGGGAGTGGTCATAATGGTCATCATTATTAATGTATTATTTATTCAAAAGGATTAATACCTCCTTTTATTATCAACTTAGCGTTGTGTCATACTAGTCGGCGCGCGCGCACGCACACACACACACACACACACACACCACAACAAACACACACAACACACACACACACACACACACACACACACACACACACAACACACCACACACACACACACACACACACACAGAGTTGGATGGATGTGCTGTTGTTTTCAACTTTGTCTCCCTCTTGTGGACAGTCAGTGGCAGTACTCATGTGTATTGACTATAACAGTCAGGGCTGGAACGGTGCTGGAACAAATGCCTGCACCCTCTGTACATCTCCAGGACTAGGATTTTAGACCACTTGTCTAAATCCTCAGTGATATTCCCACCCTTTAACCTCTGAAGGTTCTAAGTCTGTCATCTCCACTGTCAGAAACTGCGACGGTTCTTCCAGAATGTGTCTATGGATCGTTATGGAGACCCCTTCTCCTCTGGGACTAAAACCATGGTTTGGAGCTTCGCTGTGGCCATCTTCAGTGTGGGGGCATGGTTGGGTCCTTGTCTGTGGGGGTCATGGTGGACAGGTTTGGGAGGTGGAGTTAAGGACTAATGATACAAAGAAATGCAGAATGTACAGTAAATGTGTGTGTGGAAGTGGTTTTGTATCTGTAATGACTTTTTAGTGTTTTTATTTATTTTATTTCCCAGCACCACAATGAGAGGTGTGCGGCATGTAAATATCTGCTCTCAAAGATGAACCAAGGCCCTTAGTCGATTCGATGCTGTAATGTTAATTGAGGCTGTAATTGTAATTGAGGTCTTACCTCCTAAACCTGGCCTACTCTCACCTCACTTCATCACTGTTTATTTAGCAGGCAATTCATGGTCTCTGGCAGGGCAGTGGACTAAATGGCTTCCCTCCATCTTTCTAACCACCACACATTTTTCCTCCTTTTCTTTCCCTTTTCTATCCCTCCTCTCTCTCTCTCTCTCTCTCTCTCTCTCTCTCTCTCTCTCTCTCCTCTCTCTCTCTCTCTCTCTCTCTCTCTCTCTCTCTCTCTCTCTCTTCTCTCTCTCTCTCTCTCTCTCTCTCTCTCTCTCTCTCTCTCTCTCTCTCTCTCTCTCTCTCTCTCTCTCTCTCTCTCTCTCTCTCTCTCTCTCTCTCTCTCTCTCTCTCTCTCTCTCTCTCTCTCTCTCTCTCTCTCTCTCTCTCTCTCTCTCTCTCTCTCTCTCTCTCTCTCTCTCTCTCTCTCTCTCTCTCTCTCTCTCTCTCTCTCTCTCTCTCTCTCTCTCTCTCTCTCTCTCTCTCTCTCTCCTCTCTCCCCAGGCGTAAGTCCATGCTCCTGGCCAACGTGCTGGCCCTTCTGGGTGGAACTCTGATGGGTCTGTCCAGCCTGTGTAGTCCTTTGAGATGGTCATCATTGGCAGGCTGGTCATTGGCGTGTTCTGTGGCCTGTGTAGCGGACTGACGCCCATGTACGTGGGAGAGCTGGCCCCCACGCACTCAGGGGGCCTTCGGCACCCTCCACCAGCTGGGAGTGGTCATTGGCATCCTGGTGGCACAGGTACCACAGAGAGGAGCAGGGCACTGGTTCACTTTCATTTAGGCTATTTTGTTTATTGTAATTAATTGAACTTAATGTTAATGAGGTTATGTTATTGATGCTGTTCATTCACTGAATGTAATTGACGATCTCCTTTTTCTGTACAATCAAGTCAGTTAAATCTGTTTTAGTTTGAGCATGACTTTTCTACTACCTTAAGCTTTAACCCTGGCCATCCTGTTGTCCCTCTCTCTGCTCTGTAGGTCTTTGGTCTGGAGTTTCTGCTGGGGTCAGACTCCCTGTGGCCCTCCTGCTGTCCCTGACGGCCATCCTGCTGTGGTGCAGAGCATCATGTTGCCTTCTGCCCAGAGAGCCCCCGCTACCTCCTCATCAGCCTCAACCAGGAGGAGGAGGCTCGCAAAGGTCAGGGAGAGGAGACATGTTACTGATCATATTACACATAGGAGATGTTACTGATCATTACACATAGGAGATGTTACTGATCAATTTACACATAGGAGATGTTACTGATCATATTACACATAGGAGTGTTTTACTGATCATATTACACATAGGAGATGTTACTGATATATTACACATAGGAGATGTTACTGATCATATTACACATAGGAGTGTTACTGATCATATTACACATAGGAGTGTTACTGATCATATTACACATAGGAGATGTTACTGATCATATTACACATAGGAGATGTTACTGATCATATTACACATAGGAGATGTTATTACGTCATATTACACATAGGAGATGTTACTGATCATATTACACATAGGAGATGTTACTGATCATATTACACATAGAGGTGTTACTGATCATATTACACATAGGAGGGTTACTGATCATTTACATAGGAGGTGTTACTGATCATATTACACATAGGAGGTTTACTGATCATTTACACATAGGAGATGTTACTGATCATATTACACATAGGAGATGTTACTGATCATATTACACATAGGAGATGTTACTGACTATCATATTACACATAGGAGATGTTACTGATCATATTACACATAGGAGATGTTACTGATCATATTACACATAGGAGATGTTACTGATCATATTACACATAGGAGATGTTACTGATCATATTACACATAGGAATGTTACTGATCATATTACACATAGGAGATGTTACTGATCATATTACACATAGGAGATGTTACTGATCATATTACACATAGGAGTGTTACTGATCATATTACACATAGGAGATGTTACTGATCATATTACACATAGGAGATGTTTACTGATCATATTACACATAGGAGATGTTACTGATCATATTACACATAGGAGGTGTTACTGATCATATTACACATAGGAAGGTGTTACATCATATTACACATAGGAGGTGTTACTGATCATTTACACATAGGAGTGTTCTGATCATTACAATAGAATCATCATATTACACATAGGAGATGTTACTGATCATATTACACATAGGAGATGTTACTGATCATATTACACATAGGAGATGTTACTGATCATATTACACATAGGAGATGTTACTGATCATATTACACATAGGAGATGTTACTGATCATATTACACATAGGAGATGTTACTGATCATATTACACATAGGAAGATGTTACTGATCATATTACACATAGGAGATGTTACTGATCATATTACACATAGGAGATGTTACTGATCATATTACACATAGGAGTGTTACTGATCATTTACACATAGGAGATGTTACTGATCATATTACACATAGGAGATGTTACTATCATATTACACATAGGAGGTGTTACTGATCATATTACACATAGGAGATGTTACTGATCATATTACACATAGGAGGTGTTACTGATCATATTACACATAGGAGATGTTACTGACCATATTACACATAGGAAGATGTTACTGATCATTTTACACATAGGAGATGTTACTGATCATATTACACATAGGAGATGTTATGTTACTGATCATATTTACACATAGGAGATGTTACTGATCATATTACAACATAGGAGGATGTTACTGATCATATTACACATAGGAGATGTTACTGATCATATTACACATAGGAGATGTTACTGATCATATTACACATAGGAGATGTTACTGATCATATTACACATAGGAGATGTTACTGACCATATTACACATAGGAGATGTTACTGATCATATTACACATAGGAGATGTTACTGATCATATTACACATAGGAGATGTTACTGACATATTACACATAGGAGATGTTCTGATCATTTACACATAGGAGATGTTACTGATCATATTACACATAGGAGATGTTCTGATCATATTACACATAGGAGATGTCACTGATCATATTACACATAGGAGATGTTACTGACCATATTACACATAGGAGATGTTACTGATCATATTACACATAGGAGATGTTACTGACCATATACACATAGGAGATGTTACTATGATCATATTACACATAGGAGATGTTACTGATCATATTACACATAGGAGATGTTACTGATCATATTACACATAGGAGATGTTACTGATCATATTACACATAGGAGATGTTACTGATCATATTACACATAGGAGATGTAACTGATCATTTTACAACATAGGAGGTGTTACTGATTTTTCGCATATTACACATAGGATATGTTATTGATCATATTAAATAAAGGAGATGTTACTGTTTATCATTAAACCTAGATATGTTACTGATCATATTAAACTAGATATGTTACTGATCATATTAAAACTAGGATATGTTACTGATCATATTAATAAAAGGAGATGTTACTGATCATATTACACATAAGATATGTTACTGATCATATTAAATAAAGGAGATGTTACTGATCATATTTAAATAAAGGAGATTGTTACTGATCATATTAAATAAAGGAGATGTTACTGATCATATTAAAATAAGGAGATGTTACTGATT
>NW_019944132.1:124414-143808 GCF_002910315.2 Salvelinus sp. IW2-2015
CATCTCTCTCTCTCTCTCTCTCTCTCTCTCTCTCTCTCTCTCTCTCTCTCTCTCTCTCTCTCTCTCCTCTCTCTCTCCCCAGGCGTAAGTCCATGCTCCTGGCCAACGTGCTGGCCTTCTGGGTGGAACTCTGATGGGTCTGTCCAGCCTGTGTAAGTCCTTTGAGATGGTCATCATTGGCAGGCTGGTCATTGGCGTGTTCTGTGGCCTGTGTACGGGACTGACGCCCATGTACGTGGGAGAGCTGGCCCACGCACCTCAGGGGGCCTTCGGACCCTCCACCAGCTGGGAGTGGTCATTGGCATCCTGGTGGCACAGGTACCACAGAGAGGAGCAGGCACTGGTTCACTTTCATTTAGCTATTTTGTTTATTGTAATAATTGAACTTAATGTTAATGAGTTATGTATATGATGCTGTTCATTTCACTGAATGTAATTGACCGATCTCCTTTTTCTGTACAATCAAGTCAGTTAAATCTGTTTTAGTTTGAGCATGACTTTTCTACTACCTTAAGCTTTAACCCTGGCCATCCTGTTGTCCTCTCTCTGCTCTGTAGGTCTTTGGTCTGGAGTTTCTGCTGGGTCAGACTCCCTGTGCCCCTCCTGCTGTCCCTGACGGCCATCCCTGCTGTGGTGCAGAGCATCATGTTGCCCTTCTGCCCAGAGAGCCCCCGCTACCTCCTCATCAGCCTCAACCAGGAGGAGGAGGCTCGCAAGGTCAGGGAGAGGAGACATGTTACTGATCACTATTACACATAGGAGATGTTACTGATACATATTACACATAGGAGATGTTACTGATCATATTACACAAGGAGATGTTACTGATCATATTACACATAGGAGGTGTTACTGATCATATTACACATAGGAGATGTTACTGATTATATTACACATAGGAGATGTTACTGATCATATTACACATAGGAGATGTTACTGATCATATTACACATAGGAGAGTGTTACTGATCATATTACACATAGGAGATGTTACTGATCATATTACACATAGAGATGTTACTGATCATATTACACATAGAGATGTTACTGATCATATTACACATAGGAGATGTTACTGATCATATTACACATAGGAGATGTTACTGATCATATTACACATAGAGGTGTTACTGATCATATTACACAATAGGAGGTGTTACTGATCATATTACACATAGGAGATGTTACTGATCATTTACACATAGGAGTGTTACTGATCATTTACACATAGGAGAGTTTACTGATCATATACACAAGGAGATGTTACTGATCATATTACACATAGGAGATGTTACTGATCATATTACACATAGGAGATGTTACTGATCATATTACACATAGGAGATGTTACTGATCATATTACACATAGGAGATGTTACTGATCATATTACACATAGGAGATGTTACTGATCATATTACACATAGGAGATGTTACTGATCATATTACACATAGGAGATGTTACTGATCATATTACACATAGGAAGATGTTACTGATCATATTACACATAGGAGGTGTTACTGATCATTTTACACATAAGAATGTTACTGAATATTTACACATAGGAGATGTTACTGATCATATTACACAAGGAGTGTTACTGATCATATTACACATAGGAGATGTTACTGATATTACACATAGAGTGTTACTGATCATATTACACATAGGAGATGTTACTCGACATATTACACATAGGAGATGTTACTGATCATTTTACACATAGGAGATGTTACTGATCATATTACACATAGGAGATGTTACTATCATTTACACATAGGAGATGTTACTGATCATATACACATAGGAGATGTTACTGATCATATTACACATAGGAGATGTTACTGATCATATTACACATAGGAGATGTACTGATCATATTACACATAGGAGATGTTACTGATCATATTACACATAGGAGATGTTACTGACATATTACACATAGGAGATGTTACTGATCATATTACACATAGGAGATGTTACTGATCATAACATAAGGAGATGATTACTGACATATTACACATAGAAGATGTTACTGATCATTTTACACATAGGAGATGTTACTGATCATATTACACATAGGAGATGTTACTGATCATATTACACATAGGAGATTACGATCATATTACACATAGGAGAGTTACTGACCATATTACACATAGGAGATGTTACTGATCATATTTACACATAGGAGATGTTAACTGATCATATTACACATAGGAGATGTTACTGATCATATTTACACATAAGGAGATGTTACTGATCATATTACACATAGGAGAGTAACTGATCATTTTTACACATAGGAGAGTTACTGATCAATTAAACATAGGATATGTTATGATCATATTAAATAAAGGAGATGTTACTGATCATAATTAAACTAGGATATATGTTACTGATCATATTACACATAAGATATGTTACTGATCATATTAAACCTAGGATATGTTACTGATCATATTAAATAAAGGAGATGTTACTGATCATATTACACATAAGATATGTTACTGATCATATTAAATAAAGGAGATGTTACTGATCATATTAAATAAAGGAGATGTTACTGATCATATTAAATAAAGGATATGTTACTGATCATATTAAATAAAGGAGATGTTACTGATCATATTATATAAAGGAGATGTTACTGATCATATTGCACAGCACTCATTTAGGGGACTTTTTTATTTGACTGTTTACTTAGAAACTATGTGGTGTAAAAGTAATTACATGACAATTACTCTGTTGTTTATTTGGGATTTATTAGTATCCGAAAGTACCTAGTATTTAAAAAATCTCTCTCCCTCCCTCCAGCCCTGGTGCGTCTGCGTGGCTGTGAGGACGTAAGTGATGACATCCAGGAGATGAAGGAAGAAGGGATGAAGATGGCCATGGAGAAGAAGGTCACTATTCCAGAACTCTTCCGCTCACCATCCTACCGTCAGCCAATTATCATTGCCATCATCTTGCAGCTCTCCCAGCAGCTCTCTGGCATCAACGCGGTGAGTAGACTACAACTCCCACAATGCAACATAATTAGGGCCAGGAGTTATTCCATACTACATAATCGAACTAYGWAAAACATRAYGGYAAAGCCTTTAAGAAGGACAGAGAGTTTTTCCTTCTCTTAATCCATGACCCCTGATCTAACAATACATGACKGMTGGAAGCAATATGGTGGAAACCTATCCAGCCCTTTTATAAATTAGTAATGAAGGAAAGYAGATGAGGAAAGAGAAGCATAGCCACAMATTTCAAAAGAATAAGTTCWCAATGKGCCTTTCRAGATAAAGTTATTGKGTATAYGCATATGTAGTAGGACGTGTAATGTTGCAACTCTCACAGTTCTACAGAAGTCACAGTTCAACGRTASAATACTGAAACTAAATGATTCAGTGGAGAGATGCCAACATACAGAGACTGTCAAGGCACCACCTCCTCTTCAGCCCAGAGGCTGAGGAAGGAAGCGCTTGATTAAGTGGAATGGATGTAGCATAATAACATGATTGGCTAGCGAGATGATCACCCTAAGATCTAATGGAGATAGATGCGCATGACTTTAGACTGGCCTAATTCAGACGGATGTTAGAGGCACTTTTACTGAACAATGTGTTTGTTTCATATGATTGTGTTTTGCTTTTCGGTGTTTTGTTTGCTTTTCATGTATTTTGTAAATGATGTGTATATAGATATGTATTGTGAAACTGTTTTTTATTGATGTGTATAGATAATGTATAGTGAAACTGTTGTTAATTGATGTGTATTGTGGCAAACCTCTTCAAGGTTATGAGCGTTTGTGCAAAATTAAGTGGGAAACTGTCACCAAATTACCCCAGAATGAGAGTTCTTTCGAACAGGACAGTACCTGTGTGTTTGTCTCTCCGTCCTGGTCCCACCCAGGTCGTAGGCAAGGTCAAGGATAGCAGGGTTCGGTACACGAATCGGGTTCTCAGTAGGTCCAGGTCCAAACGCCAACAGGTAAGTCCAAAACAGTCCAGCTCATACACAGTAAATCCAGCCAATATCTATTATCTCTTTCTCTATGGTTCACAGATCCTTCCAGCCCTCACTTCCTCTTCCTGGTTTTTCTTGACCCTTTATCTGTGTGTTGGCTCCACCTTCTGAGGGTTCCCCTTGCTTCGGGACTTGTAGTTTTGGCAGTCGGCCATTTTGTGATCTGTAGTTCTGATCGGGTGGCCTTTTAGTGATCGGGCAGAGCCCGTTTATTAGTTCTCTCTCTCACATACTGCCATTTATCACTCGACCCCCTTCTTTGCCACATATCTCCCCCCCTAGATCCGACCCCCTAGTCGGGCTACCGCAGCAAAATATGCGTGCATGCGGGATAACCCATCCACATTTCCCATTTCCTTCCCTGCTTTGTGTTTCAAGTCCAAGTGAAACGTTGGAGACTCAAAAACCACCGCATCACCCGAGCGTTCTTCTCTTTAGCCCTATGCATCCAGTGGAGTGGGGCATGGTCACTGATGAGGGTGAAGTGGCGCCCAGCAGGTAGTATTTCAGGCTTCTAGAGCCACTTTACTGCCAGCGCCTCTTTCTCAACGACGCGCGTAGTTGGTCTTCCCGTGGTTCCAGCTTCCTGCTTAAAAACAGGATGGGGTGTTCCACCCCTTCTACCTCTTGGGATAGCACTGCTCCCAACCGACCTCTGAGGCATCCGTCTGAACCACAAACTCTTTCTCAAAGTCTGGTACCCACAGCACTGGATTACAGCAGAGAGCCTCCTGTAATGTCCTAAATGCTTTGGTGGCCCTTTCATCCCATTTGACCATGTTTGGCCCTCTGCTCTAGTCATGTCGGTGAGTGGGGCGGCCACTGTGCATAACTTGGGATGAACTTCCGGTAGTAACCGGTCAGCCCTAGGAAGGCTCGAACTTGCTTCTTATTTACTGGTTTCGGCCATTCTCTAATTGCCTCCACCTTCTTCTGTTGGGGTTTGATTAACCCTCTTCCCACGGTGTATCCCAGATACTCTGTTTCCCCTAACCCCACATAACACTTGGCAGGGTTCGCCGTGAGCCCTGCCTTTCTTAGGGCGTCTAACACGCCTGTACCCGGGTAAGTGGATTCCCAATCAGGGCTGTAGATTCCCACGTCATCTAATAAGCTGCGCGTATGCCTGGTGCGGTTTTAGGACCTTGTTTCATGAGCCGTTGAAAGGTAGCTGGGCCCCGTGTAAGCCGAATGGCATGACGGTGTATTGAAACAAACCGTCAGGAGTTGCAAAGGCTGTCTTTTCTTTGGCCCGGGTCAGAGGAATTTGCCAGTACCCTTTTGTCAGGTCCAGGGTCGTAATGTACCGAGCTTTACCAATTTTCTCCAGTAGTTCGTCTACTCGGGCATGGGGTAGGCATCAAACTTGGAGATTTCATTTACTTTCCGAAAGTCGTTACAAAACCGCAAAGACCCATCGGGCTTGGAGACCATCACAATTGGGCTAGACCACTCACTATGTGACTCCTCGATCACTCCAGCTGTCACATATTCTCTGTCTCTGCCTAATCGCGGCCTGTCGAGCCTCGGGTACCCGAATGGCCTCATGCTCACTTTTCTCCCTGGTAGGGAACGATATCGTGAGCCATAACCTCAGTTCGGCCGGGTACCTCTGAAAACACATCTCTGTTTTTCTGGATCGAGTCTTTACTTCCTGTACTTGTGCTCGGGACAGAGTAGGTGAAATATTTTACTTCGGCTGCCTCCTGAGTGTGTGTAGGGTATGTGACCATTAGTGTTTCTTTCTCTCTCCATGCTTTTAACAGGTTTATGTGATAGATCTGTTCCTGTGGCCGTCGACCTGGCTGTCGGATCCGATAATTCACTTCTCCTATTTCTCTCAGTACTTCATATGGTCCTTTCCATGTGGCTAGTAGTTTGCACTCAACCGTGGGGATCAGCACTAACACCTTATCTCCCGGTTGAAATTCCCTCAGGGTAGCCTGCCGGTTATAAGTGTGCCGCTGGTGCTCTTGTGCTTGTCTCATGTGCTCTCGGACGATGGGCATGACTGTGGCTATCCTGTCTTGCATTGCCGTGACGTGCTCTATGACACTAGTATACGGTGGATTGGTGCTCCCAGGTTTCCCGGGCGATGTCTAAGATTCCCCGGGGATCTCCCATATACCAGCTCAAAGGGAGAAAACCCCAGCGAGGCTTGAGGAACCTCTTAATGGCAAACATCAGATACGGCAACATGCAATCCCAGTTTTTCCCATCCTTATCGATTACCTTCCTGAGCATTGACTTCAGGGTCCTGTGAATCTCTCAACCAGCCCGTCCGTCTGAGGATGGTAAACCGATGTCCTCAACTGTTTTCACCTGCCACAATTTACAAAGGTCCGCCATAAGGCGGACATAAAGGGGGTCCCCTGGTCAGTAAGGATCTCCTTTGGAACCCCTACCCTGGTGAACAAGAGCACTAATTCCTTGGCAATATTTTTGGAAGTCATCGTCCGAAGGGAATGGCTTCTGGGTAGCGAGTGGCATAATCTAGAATGACCAGAATGTATTGGTGTCCTCTGGCGGACTTGGGTAGTGGGCCCACTATATCCATCGCTATCCTCTCAAATGGCGTTTCGATTATAGGGAGTGGCACTAACGGGCTTCTAACAGCTGGTCGGGGAGCTGTTAACTGGCACTCCGGGCACTCTCCACAATGCCGAGCCACTTCAGCCTGAATTCCTGGCCAGTAAAACCTCCTTACAATCCGGTCTCGGGTTTTATCGATACCAAGGTGTCCACCCAGAATGTGCCCATGAGCTAGATCCAGTACTGTCCTCCGTACCGGGTGGGGACCAACAACTGTTCAACCACATCAACCCCTATTTTGTGAGACTCTGTACACCAAACCCTTTTTCATAATGAAGTGGGGAAAACTATTAGGCCTCATCCCATCATTTATGGGAGTACCATCGACGACCTGCACGTCTGCTCTGGCTTGCTGCAGGGTTGGATCCTGGTTTTGGGCCGTCCCGAAATTAGTCAAGGACCCTGCCAGGTCTGCTGGTTCTAGATCGTCATCCTCTGGATTCCGATCGACCCCAGCCCCACTAGTACCGGGCTGTTCGTTATCAACGAGGGTTGCTACTTCATCCTCATCCTCCCCTACTAGCACCTGTGAGGTTGGCCCCTGAGAGACCTCTTTTCTTGGCTTTGGTTGAAGACCCCATACTTCTTCCTGCTTGGTCAGGGTTGTTGGCTTCTCAAATATGCCATTTCTTTGGCCTTACTTCGCAAAGTTAGGAAAGTATCTACCCAATATTACATCATATGGCATCTTTGGGACCACGCCGACCTCACAATCCAACAGACCGTCCTCTGTTTGTATGCTCACCAAGGCTGTGGGGTACAGACGGGTATCACCATGAATGCATGTAACACTGATATCCTGACTTGTATCCAGTTTATAGTTGGCACTAGGTTTGCAACGACCAGGGTTAGCATACTGCCGGAATCCAGCAGTGCTTCAACCTCTTTCCCTTCAATCGTCACCCTGCACATATGTTTGTTTCTTGATCTTTCAAGTACAGTGGTTACAACAGGACATGCATACCACATATCATCTTCTTTTTCACCGAGGTTACATTGCATTGGCTCTTCTTTAATCGCGGCAGTAGGCTGCAATATGTCTGGTCGATTACAATTGTAACAGATAATAGGGATTCGGGGGGGAGACCCCCTCGACCCCGGTCCCAGTTTCCGTTTTTTCCCTTAGTGTCTCGGCCCGATTCTGATTCTTTCCTCATGGCCCCACGCTGCTCTCTTCCCCCTCCACCTGTTGGGACAGTCTTACCCTGTCCGCTGGTTCGCCCAGGCCTGGGGAATGGGAATCTTTCCTCCTGTGCCTGCTCCGCTGTTCCTGCCGTACAATACCGTTCAACCAGGCCCACGAGATGGTCGGCGGAAATTACCTCGTTCTGGCCAACCCATCGTCGCACTTCTTGGGGTAGACCTCGCTGAAACTGGTTGAGTACGATGGTCTCGACAATCTCGGCGGAGGAACGGGTCTCCGGTTGCAACCATTTCCGGCCAGATGAATCAAGTCGAACATCTGTGTTCGGGGAGGTTGTCCAGATCGGTAGGACCACTGGTGGAAGCGGTGTGCCCTCACGGTATCGGTCACTCCCAGTCTAGTCAGAATCTCTCCCTTTAGTTTATCGTAATCCTGTGCATCTTTCAGCTCCAGGTCAAATACGCTTTTTGCGCGTCCCCGGCCAGGTATGGTGCCAGAAGCCCTGCCCATTCTTCTTTCGGCCACTTCTCCCTCTCTGCAGCCCTTTCGAAGGTGTGAGATATGCTTCCACATCATCCTGTGCTGTCATTTTTTGAAAAAATTATTGGCCCGCCTCTGGGTATTTGCAGCTGGTAATTGAGCCCCAATTTGGTCCGCTAGCCCCTTTAGGCCTTCTCTTAACTCCCGGGTGTTCTCTCTTGCTCTTCTCTGAGCAGCTGGTTGGTGCGGTGCTGGGCCTGTAACGTTCCTGGTATATTCGCATTGCATCCTGATGAGCTATTTGTTGAGCTCTAGTTGCCTCTTGTTGGGTGGCCGCCGCTTGTAACAAGGCCTGTATGACTCCCTCCATACTCATTTTCCTGAGAAACTATCCTAATCAAACAAAGCAAAAAAAAAAAAACTTGACTCCCCTTTGGAGTGTTTTTTTGTTTTTTTGTTTAACCTAACCAGCGGAATGGTTAGTCCATATGCCCACATTCTCCACCACGTGTGGCAAACCTCTTCAAGGTTATGAGCGTTTGTCACAAATTAAGTGGGAAACTGTCACCAAATTACCCCAGAATGAGAGTTCTTTCGAACAGGACAGTACCTGTGTGTTTGTCTCTCCGTCCTGGTCCACCCAGGTCGTAGCAAGGTCAAGGATAGCAGGGTTCGCGTACACGAATCGGGTTCTCAGTAGGTCCAGGTCCAAACGCCAACAGGTAAGTCCAAAAACAGTCCAGCTCATACACAGTAAATCCAGCCAATATCTATTATCTCTTCTTCTATGGTTCACAGATCCTTCCAGCCTCACTTCCTCTTCCTGGTTTTTCTTGACCCTTTATCTGTGTGTTGGCTCCACCTTCTGAGGGTTCCCTTGCTTCTGGGACTTGTAGTTTTGGCAGTCGGCCATTTTGTGATCTGTAGTTCTGATCGGGGTGGCCATTTTAGTGATCGGGCAGAGCCCGTTTATTAGTTCTGCTCTCACATATCTGCCATTTATCACTCGACCCCCTTCTTTGCCACAGTATATAGATATGTATAGTGAAAACTGTTGTTTAATGATGTGTATATAGATATGTATAGTGAAACTGTTTAATTGATGTGTATATAGATATGTATTGTGAAACTGTTGTTTATTGATGTGTATATAGATATGTATAGTGAAACTGTTGTTTATTGATGTGTATATAGATATGTATAGTGAAACTGTTGTTTATTGATGTGTATATAGATATGTATAGTGAAACTGTTGTTTATTGATGTGTATATAGATATGTATAGTGAAACTGTTGTTAATTGATGTGTATATAGATATGTATAGTAAAACTGTTGTTTATTGATGTGTATATAGATATGTATAGTGAAACTGTTGTTAATTGATGTGTATATAGATATGTATAGTGAAACTGTTGTTTATTATGTGTATATAGATATGTATAGTGAAACTGTTGTTTATTGATGTGTATATAGATAATGTATAGGTGAAACTGTTGTTAATTGATGTGTATATAGATATGATTAGTGAAACTGTTGTTTTATTGATGTGTATATAGATATGTATAGTAAAACTGTTGTTTATTGATGTGATATAGATATGTATAGTTAAACTGTTGTTAATTGATGTGTATATAGATATGTATAGTAAACTGTTGTTTATTGATGTGTATTTAGATATGTATAGTAATACTGTTGTTTATTGATGTGTATATAAGATATGTATAGTGAAACTGTTGTTTATTGATGTGTATATAGATATGTATAGTGAAACTGTTGTTTATGATGTGTATATAGATATGTATAGTGAAACTGTTGTTAATTTGATGTGTATATAGATATGTATAGTGAAACTGTTGTTTAATTGATGTAGTATATAGATATGTATAGTGAAACTGTTGTTGTGTATATAGATATGTATAGTGAAACTGTTGTTAATTGATGTGTATATAGATATGTATTGTGAAACTGTTGTTAATTGATGTGTTCATGCAGGGCTCATCTGCTAAAGAGACAGTGGTCTCAGCATGACTCCCTTCTTAAATAAAGGTTACATAAAACAATTATAAATCCAGCATCAATCAAACCCAGATGGCCACAGAACACACTGAAACAACAGCCCTCTCTCTGTCTGTAGGAGTAAACATGGGTCAACAACAACTAGATTTAAATAGATGCATATCCTCATATTGGTTATGAATGTAGTAAGCAACCTCTCCCTCTCTCCTACTTCCTCCTCAGGTATTCTACTATTCGACAGGTATATTTGACACTGCTGGGGTGACCCAGCCCATCTACGCCACTATAGGAGCTGGGGTGGTCAACACTCTATTCACAGTGGTATCTGTAAGTATTTTAACACATATCTGGTCACGTATAATAATACAGAAATAGTACAGTTTGATAGTGCACTACCTTGGACCAGACTATATGAAATGTGATACCCTTGGACACATTCTAAGCACTTCCTTGTTTGATTCACAGCTCTTCCTGGTGGAGAGGGCGGGACGAAGGACCCTGCACCTCATCGGATTGGCTGGAATGGCTGTCAGTGCTCTGCTCATGACCATCTCTCTCTCATTGGTGGTGAGTTTCAATCTCGGCTGTCCATCATTTCAATTATCAAGAACCCGACAATAACTATTCTTGTCACACCATAAATATCCTTGACTGGATTTTATTCCACTGCTTAATATGTTTGATCCCTCCATTCCTTCCCTCCTCTCTGAGTAGAAGACCAACCCGTCTCTGAGCTACCTGGCCATCGTGGCGGTGTTTGCCTTCGTGGCCAGTTTTGAGATGGGTCCAGGTCCTATCCCATGGTTCATAGTTGCTGAGTTGTTCTCCCAGGGGCCTCGGCCTGCAGCTATGGCCGTCGCCGGCTGCTCCAACTGGACCGCCAACTTCCTGGTCGGGCTGGGCTTCCCCAAACTGGAGGTTGGTTCTTCTTCCTCACCCTACCCCTCTTACTACAGACACCTATGTATATGTATCAAGATAKATRTGCAGGCCTCAAAGCTGAATGAATGGGATTGGCACCGTTATAAGACCAAAACATCAGYCAAACTTTACAGCTTAGATTGTGTTACTCTCTAACCTCCTCTCTCTCCTTTACAGGAGCTGTGTGGTCCTTACGTCTTCATCATCTTCATGATCTTCCTCATCTTCTTCTTCGTCTTCACCTACTTCAAAGTTCCGGAGACCAAGGGGCGGACCTTTGACGACATTGCCAAAGGATTCGCCGGCACTGCAGGAGCACAATCTCCTCCCCCAGAGGGTATGGTCACCCTGCCCGTCTCCCCGACGACGGAGAAAGTTCCAATGGTTGAGTTTCCGACGGAAGAGAAGTAAAAYAAGTGATCGTCAGCGAATCCGTAGATAGTGTAACAGTTAGAGAACAGGGTCACAGGGTTAGACAAGCCCCTTGTGCATAGATACTGTAATGTAGGGAGTTTAAAACAAAACGTTTTTTGTCCATTTGAGGTTGAATTGGACTTTTAAAGTGCAGGACTAGAGATATGCACTGTTGTGGAGAGGAGCTTCCATATGAAATAGCAGCTTGGTGTTGGGGTGTGTGTATAGAGTGTGTGTTGGGAATAGGGTTGGGGATGATAATGCAGGCATCATGAGAGTGCGTGTCAAAGAGGAGTTATGTTTACTGTGTGTCAGTGTGTGCATGTGTGTGTGTGCCTTCAGTCATTTTCATTTAAACTGCCTAAAGTATTTATTACTGTAAGTTATTAATGATAATTTGTAATTAGCTTTTACCAATGCCCAAGTAATTTATGACATTTATTTTTAGCTGACTTAACTCATAGACGCCAATCATTAGTTAATCAATGACCATTTTTACTACTACTTTTTAATGATTGACATTACAAGTAAAAACCTTTATAATATTAGCATTTATGAGGATAAACATTCCAACAAATATGTTCAGTAATAAACTTCCCGTATTGTCCTTCACTTGGGTTAAAATGGGAATAGGATTTGGGTTTGGTAGTACAGTACGGGAACCTAAAAATCCTCTCTGCCTGTTGTATCCTAACCTGGCCTATCTGTCTCTCTTCCTGGTGTATCCTAACCTAACCTATGCTGTGCGTCCTCTTCCTGGTGTATCCTAACCTAGCCTATCTGTCTCTCTTCTCCTGGTGTATCCTAACCTGCCTATCTGTCTTTCTGCCTGGTGTATTCCTAACCTAGCCTATCTGTCCTCTTCCTGGTGTATCCTAACCTAGCCTATCTGTCTTTCTGCCTGGTGTATCCTAACCTAGCCTATCTGTCTCTCTTCCTGGTGTATCCTAACCTGGCCTATCTGTCTTTCTGCCTGGTGTATCCTAACCTAGCCTATCTGTCTCTCTTCCTGGTGTATCCTAACCTGGCCTATCTGTCTTTCTGCCTGGTGTATCCTAACCTAAGCCTATCTGTCTCTCTTCCTGGTGTGTCCTAACCTGGCCTATCTGTCTTTCTGCCTGGTGTATCCTAACCTAACCTATCTGTCTCTCTTCCTGGTGTATCCTAACCTGGCCTATCTGTCTCTTCTGCCTGGTGTATCCTAACCTAGTCTATCTGTCTCTCTTCCTGGTGTATCCTAACCTAGCCTAACTGTCTCTCTGCCTGGTGTATCCTAACCTAACCTATCTGTCTCTCTGCCTGGTGTACCCTAACCTAGCCTATCTGTCTCTTTGCCTGGTGTATCCTAACCTAGCCTATCTGTCTCTCTGCCTGTGGTTCCTAACCTAGCCTATTGTCTTTCTGCCTGTGTATCCTAACCTAGCCTATCTGTCTTTCTGCCTGGTGTATCCTTAACCTAGCTTTTACGTCTCTGGAGCCTGACCTTGAACTGTCACAGAGACTCAGCAGCACGGACGTGTCTCTCCCTGAACACTGAGTCAGCTAGAACACTGGCATGGCTCACCCACATCTGTGGCTTCTGTCTGCCTCATCAGACTACATACAGTACAGGCTTCCAATGCCTGGCTGGCCTGTCATAGCTATGCTAATGAGGAGTTCAGTAGTAACATTTCTTCAAGTCTCCAAATAGTACATGAAACATAGATTCTGGGTTGGCCAGTATGATAGTATAATTATTTGACAGCAAGATAACAGTTTCTTCAAGACAGTTAGATTGAGAGATGTGTGGAGGAACTTTGAAGACTCTCAGATGTACTCCAATTCATGTATCAGATAGGGGTAGAGGCAATATATGGAGCAAAGCCATTCAACCCCTATGGAACAATGACATTCAACTAGTACTTGGAAAGTCTACATTGACCTCAGTATGATGTATAGTGGCTACACAGTTTTTGGAGTGAGATCTCACAATCTACTAAAGACAACCGCGAGTAACATGAGCTGTGATTGCTTTGTGTGTGAAAACTTCTATATATTCTATATATTCATAGATTAAGCCCTCTACCAAATAGAATTTATCATAGACTAGATCTAACCTTTATATTTTAATCAGACCGTTTCTAAGAGTGAATTTCTAGTCATTTTCACACACCTACCAAGTGTGAAGTTATGATGATCACAGTAGAAGACGATATATGATTTTCTAGAACATAGATTTGTTAGGAACATCTCTGAAAATAGTTGTTTCCAACAAGGTGTGTCTACCGTTAAAGAGAGTATATACCAACCCTAAAGTTAATAGTATTTATTGTGACAACAACATGCTAAAAGTGTCTAAAAATCTTGAAACTTCAGTGGTGGTGTAATACTGTATTGTGATTGTGGAGTCTTGTGTATGTTTGACCAGGTTAGTTGTGTTGATACATGGCTGTAAGTTATTTCTACTATATTGTAAGCTAGTGTACATTCCATAATGGTGGCAAATATCTTCTCTGTGTCTCATACAGTATCTACTAATACATTTCTGTTGTTATTATTACTCATGTATGTTGTTACTCATTGATAACTGAGCACTTTTCTACCTTTGGCCTAAAACAACATTTGACTATCATCACTTTGGCAATCTGCTTTTCTTCGACGGTTGTGAATGTGGTGTGTACATATACAGTATGTTAATATGTGGTCTGTTACAAAATACATTACTGTTATGATAGCTTTCCTCATAGCTTTCATAACTCATTTCATAATGTTTCTGGCACTGCGCTTGCACTCTGCACATACTACTGAATGTTGCTATGGTGATGTACTCTACCATTCTCTGCCATACATATTGTGCTAACATGATGTTAATGTGTATATTATGAATGCAGTGGTTCAATGGGGCGTCTTTGTGTATTAATACATTTTTTTAGTATGTAAATGTTCCACTGTACAGGAGAATTTTATTTTTTTAAAAATGACCTTTATTGGCCCAATAATTAATCATACAACATTCTTTTCATTTTAACAACCTAGATAGTTAAAGACAAGCCGCCCTCCCTCGTCCACTGTACATAAAAAAACCTGACGCCCCACACCCTACCAAAACCCCAGAGAGAGAGAGAGAGGAAGAGAGGAGGAGAGAGAGAGAGAGAGAAGAGAGATGGAGAGTGAATGGGGAGCATAAGAGAGAAGAGAGAGAAGAGAGAGAGAGAGAGAAAGAGAGAGGAGAGAGAGAGAAGAGAGAGAAAGAGATGAGGAGAGAGAGAGAGAGAGAGAGAGAGAGAGAGGAGAGGAGAGAGAGAGAGAGAGAGAGAGAGAGAGAGAAGGAGAGAGAGAGAGAGAAGAGAGAGAGGAGAGAAGAGAGAGAGAAGAGAGAGAGAGAGAGAAGAGAGAGAGAGAGAGAGAGAGAGATGAGGAGAAGAGAGAGGAGAGAGAGAGACGAGAGAGAGGAGAGAGAGAGATGAGAGAGACGAAGTAGATGAGCAGCATGACGAGAGAGAGAGAGAGAGAGAGCGAGAGAGAACTACCTATATAATTATTGTTATATTATGTTGTAATAAAGAGTCACTCAAGCCCTATCAATATGTTTTTATTTTAAAGGGAATCTGTGAATTTTTGTACCATTGAAAAACCAGAAGTCTGATATTCTCAGTAGGTTTTTTTCGAGAATGTTTTGTGCTCTGTCTTTGTAATGCTCGTCATAAAACAACAACATTCGTCTTTACACTTTCCTTGTATCTGTGTGTGTATATCAACCTCACTGTATGTATCTGTGTGTGTATATCAACCTCACTGTATGTATTCTGTGTGTGTATATCAACCTCACTGTATGTATTCTGTGTGGTTTATTCTGTGGTTCTTTCTGTGTTTATGTAACACTATATCTTGGTAACACATGCTGCCTGGTGGAAACTATATTTCCCACGATACAACACAAAACCTCCTCTGCCTTGTAGAACTCACTGAACACTGTAACAACGTAATGATGTTTGACGTTTGACCTGGAAATAAAGCCACTAGTGACCATACCAAGTGGTGAGTGCTGATTCCTTGTACAGTCCAACACTCAACTCCCAGTTAGTGCAGCACATGTGATAAGTGCAGTGCACATCACCAGTCCTCATTCAATTATCTCCTGATACTCCTGATTCTCCTGATACAGTGTCTGCATGTTCTGGTTTAGTACACACATTTACAACAGTGCCAAGCCGTTAGTCAGAGGTCTACTGTTACTGTAGCCTAGGTTAGATGGATTACATTTCTTCCTGTCTCTGCCTCCCTTAATGAGGATCACAGTTCAGCAGATACTTCTCCACTCTCTGAGGGGTTGGGTTAAATGCGGAAGACACATTTCAGTTGAATGCTTTCAGTTGTACAACTGACTATGTATCCCCCTTTCCCTTTCCTTTCCATGGAAAATCTACTGAACGTTTAGTCACTGCAGAGAATTGTCGCATGAAAGTCAGATGCACAATTGAAAGCATCCTGTCGGGCTGTATCACCACCTGGTACGGCAACTGCACCGCCCACAACCGCAAGGCTCTCCAGAGGGTGGTGCGGTCTTCCCAACGCAAACTACCCGTCCTCCAAGACACCTACACCACCCGATGTCACAAGAAGGCCAAAAAAATCATCAAGGACATCAACCACCCGAGCCACTGCCTGTTCACCCGCTATCATCCAGAAGGCGAGGTCAGTACAGGTGCATCAAAGCTGGGACCGAGAGACTGAAAAACAGCTTCTATCTCAAGGCCATCAGACTGTTAAACAGCCATCACTAACATAGAGAGGCTGCTGCCTATAGGCATAGACTTGGAATCACTAACCACTTTAAGGAATAGAACATTAGTCACTTTAATAATGTTTACATATCTGGCGTTAGTCATCTCATATGTATATACTGTATTCTATACTATTCTACGATATCTTACTCCGTCCCGCTCTGACATCGCTCATCCATATGTATGTAGTCTTAATTCATTCCTACTTAGATTTGTGTGTATTGGGTATATGTTGTGTAATTTGTTAGATATTACTTGTTAGATATTACTACACTGTCGGAGCTAGAAGCACAAGCATTTTGCTACACCTGGAATAACGTCAGCTAATCACATGTATGTGACCAATAAAATGTGATTTGATTTGAGCATCAACAGGCTGTAGTAACCAGTCCTGACCAGCAGGCGTCAACAAGCTGGGGTTGGAAGGAGGAGCGTGCTGTAGGGATACTGGCTTAGTGGAGCTGCAATAGGGAGGAGCAGGGGGTCGTTTTACAGTCACATTCATGATATCATCGAGTGGGGGTTGGCAGGGTCTTTAACACTTCACATTATGATATCATGATGGCGTGGGTGCGGCAGTTCAGAGAGAGAAGCTTATTGCATATGTATTATTCATCTTTGATTATGCCCCACATTTGTATTACTTTTGTTGAGAGCTACAGGCCCCATGGAAGAAAACCTGGCTTTCCCATGCCAAACTAAGTCCTGTCTTGACACACCTATAACCCTGTGCTACCACACACCGCATGCAACACACGCTCAACACACCACATACAACATTACATGTACAGAGGACAACCAACTCTCCATCACTCTCTGAACAAACACAAGCGCACAACACACAATAGTACATACATTCACACACAGAGCCACATCCATTGCACGCAACACACATACTCCACAAATGTACAAACACAGAAACACACACCAAAAAGCAAACTCCCCATCACTCACACATCACACTAAATACAAACACGCACACTGTTCTTTAAATAGGAAATAGAGAGACTAAATAGTTCCTCTTACCTTCCTCAGCTGAATTAGACTGAAGAAACAGAGACGAGAGAAAGAAAGACACTCCACATTCTCCACTACAGGCAATGACACTAACCCAAGAGGGAGGAGGAGCATGAGAAGAAAGAGAGAGGAGAGAAGAGGAGGAGAGAAAGGAGAGAGAGAGAAAGAGAGAAATAGTGAGAGAGGAGAGCGAGAGAGAAGAGAGAGAGAGGGGGAATGGCAGACGAGGTCGTCGGCTCTATTTCAGAGAAGAGAAGAATTATGGGGGAGAGATGGGGAAGGGAGAACAAAATCATTTTCGGATGAAGGAAACAAAAAACGAACAGCGAGCACCAACAATTTGCCAGGCGTTGAGTAAACACGTCCACATTCATAATGTGGTGGGTGTGGAAACACGAGAACGACAGAATAGTCGGTGGCGGGAAAAAAATTGACAACGAGTTGCTGGTTTGCACTAGAACCACTGTCTAGACATACCCAGATATCCTCCTGTATTTATCCTTTACTGTGTAAAACACACAGATTAACTTCAGCGGTGCTGGAGCTGGCATGAAACTATTGTATCACTACGCATTATCTGAATCTGCTAACAACATGCATTTCTTGGAGCGTGGTGGGGGGAGAGTCCCAATGTTTGTTTTTTGTCCATACTATTTCATGGAAATCATCATATTTAGACACATCTCTCTCTCTGGCTCCTTTTCTGTGCTCTCTTCCTCCTCTCTACTCTTCTCTCTCTCTCTACTCATCTCTCTTCTCTCTCTCCTCTCTCTCTCTCTCTCCTCTCTCCTCTTTTCTCTCTCTTCTTCTCTCTCTCCGTCCTTTTCTCTGTGCTGGCTCTCTCTCTTCAACACCAACACCACACCACACACACACACACACACAACACACACACACACACACACACACACCACCACACACACACAACACCACACACACACCACACACACACCACCCTAATCACCAACAATCACACACACATCCCAAAAGACGTGATCATCAGCAAGCCCTTCATAGTGATGCCTTCTGTGGACCTCATCCACACGGAGCGCCATCACTACACACGAGCTCCTTTGCTTCGAAGACAGTGCCGAGCCTCAGGCCTCAACATGGCTCCCTTCACGCTTGTGAATGCCTGACCTCGGTAGTCAGACTCGTTACTACAGCCTGTGACGCCTCGCTGTCAAGACTGGTTACTACAGCTTCGTCCACACCATAACCCTGCCCCCACTGCTATGCTGCGGCAAATGACTGGTTACTAAGCTTGGTTTGACAGCCTGCTGGTCAGGACTGGATTACTACAGCGCTTCGTTGGCGCCTGCTGTCAGTGACTGCGTTACTACAGCTGTTGACGCCCTCGCTGCAGACTGTTACTACACTGCTGTTGCGCCTGCCTGGTACAGCGCTGTACTACAGCTTTGACGCCTGCCTGTCCAGACTGTTACTACAAGCTTGTTGAACGGCTGTCGGTCAGGACTGGTTACTTACAGCTTGTTGACGCCCTGGTGTCGGACTCGTTACACAGCTTGTTGACGCCTGCGTCAGGCATACTGGATACAGCCTGTTTGACGCCTGCTGGTCAGGACTTTAGCTACGCTTGTAGCCCTGTGTGTAAGCTTTTGACCTGCTGTCAGGACGCTGGTTCACTACAGCGTCACGCGCTGGCCTCAGGAGTGGTTACTACAAGCTTGTTGACGCTGCTTTCATGGACGCGGTATATTACTAAGCTAGTTTGACGAGCCTCCTGCTGTCACGACTGGACGTTACTACAGTTCTGTTGACGCTGCTGTAGACTGGTTACTACACTGGACGATGCACTGGAGCCGTTAACTACAGCTTGTTGACGCATCTTGCCTGGTCAGGACTGGTTACTACAGTTGTTGACCCTGCTGTTCAGACTGGTTACTTACAGCTTGGTGACGCCTGCTGTCAGGGACTGAGTCTACTACAGCTTGTTGACGCCTGCATGCGCTTCAGCGGCACCTGCTACTACAGCTTTGTTGACCCTGCTTGTCGACCTGTTACTAGCAG
>NW_019944133.1:0-1712 GCF_002910315.2 Salvelinus sp. IW2-2015
GAGGACAGACAGGTCGGCGGAGGGAGACAGAAGGTGGGCTGGGAGAGGAGAGCAGACAGGGTGGTGGAGGAGAGCAGAGGCCAGACACGGCTGGTGGAGAGTAGGACAGGAGGTGGGTGGGAGAGAGGTAGTAGCACGAGCAAGCGTGCGGTGGAGGAGAGGAGCAGACAGACAGGTGGTGGAGCGAGAGAGAGAGCCACACGACAGAGTGGTAACCTTTTACACACCCGCTGTGTAATAGAGTCACAACAGATGGTAACCTTTTTTTGCCCAGGCTATGTGGATGTCTGATATGTGCCATTGACAGCGCCGGTATGCCAGTGCATGTCAAGTCTGATTGTGAGTTGCCATTTGACAGCGGATCTATTGCCCAGCGTGCATGGTGATGTCTGATTGGTTGCACATTGACAGCGGTGTATTGCCAGCCGATGCATGTTGGAGTCTGATTGTGTTGCCATTGACAGCGGTGTATTGCCAGGTGCATGTGGAGTCTGATTGTGTTGCCATTGACAGCGGTGTATTGCCAGGTGCATGTGGAGTCTGATTGCTTCACCACTTGACTGCACAACACGCAGCGAACCCATTTACAGTTTTTTACAATCACTTTTTCAGTAATTACGGGAACCTTGATGTCATTTTTCAAAACTCTGGACACAAAACTCACAACCGTCGATCAAAATGCACATTTTTCAAAACTTTTAACACTTTTTTCCAAATTGCTTGGATACAATACACATAAAGATAAGATCATTTGTTCATTGGACTAAATTCACCTGTTCAAAATAACACAACTTAAAATCGAAATATTACCATTTCAAAATGAAATTCACACATTACATCTGAGATGACTGTCTATTCATTTAATTTACAATGATCTAACTATCAATTGATACAACTGGTCAAAATGATAAGTGACTGTTGCATTACTCTTATTGCAGAGTTGTATGGAAACTGACGAATAATATTCCATGTTGAGATCATGAATGTTTCAGGATAACGAGATCCATTGACACCAATTACCGTGGACCACGAACCAATTGGACAACATTATCTATGGATGTAATATTTCATCATCATTCTTTATCGGACACTCTTTCTATTGTCCCATGTACCACTTTTCCAGACCATGTTTTCAGATTTGACATTACTGTACACTCACCGGCCACTTTTTTAGGTACACCTATCAAGTACTGGGTTGGACCCCCTTTTGCCTCCACAACAGCCTGAATTATTCACGGTGTTGTACGTTAAGAGACGCCCTTCTGCACACCACTGTTTTAAACAGCTGTTATTTGAGCGTTTGTGGTTTTTCTGTTAGCTTGAATGAGTCTGGACGTTCTCCTCTGACCTCTCTCATTAACAAGGTGTTTCTGCCCACAGAACTGCCGCTCACTGAATGTGTTTTGTTTACCGTACCGGTCTCTGTAACTCTAGAGACTGTAGTGTGTAAAAATCCCAGGAAGGCAGCTGTTTCTGAGATGCTGGAATCACCATGTGTGGCATCAACAATCATACCACGGTCAAAGTTGCTTAGATTACGCATCTTGTCCGTTCTAATGTTTGGTCGAACATCTGAAGCTCTCTACTCTATATACTCTATATATTGAGTTGCAGGCAGCCACATGATTCGCTGTTCGAATGTAACCTTCCTTGATGAGCTAAATCAGGTCTGTAGAGCTGATGGCCGTGACCTATGTCATTGTGTGGGATAA
>NW_019944133.1:2559-37496 GCF_002910315.2 Salvelinus sp. IW2-2015
AAGAGAGAGATAATACCGTATAGTAAATCCCTATTGTAATAACCCTAATACGCGTATAGTATATCCCTATATGTAATAACCCTAATACCGTATAGTAATATCCCTATGTAATAACCTAAATACGTATCAGCGTAATATCCCTATTGTAACGTCTAATACCGTAAGTAATATCCCTATGTAATACCCTAATATCTCGTAAGTAACTCTATTGTAATAACCCTAATACCTGTATAGTATATCCCTATTAGACTATATACCCATAAATACCGTATACGAGTTATTATACCGTATAAATAACCCTATAATTATTACCGTTGAGTATAGTCAATGGTAATTAACCTAATACGAATATAGTATAATATCCCTATGTCAACCTAATATCCGTATAGTAATAATCCTATTGGTAATAAGCCCTAATACCGTATAGGTAATATCCATATGTTAATATACCCCTAATACGTATTAGTATATCCCTTATTGTAATAACCCTAATGACGCGGATAGTATATATCCCTATGTAATAACCCTAATACCAGTATAGTAAATCCCTATTGTAATTAACCTAATACCGAAAAAAAATGTAGTAATATCCCTTATTGTAATACCCATAATCACCGTATAGTAATATCTCCTATTGATAAATAACCCTAATACCAATATTTGTATAGCCTACAATCCACCACCTATTGTAATAACTATATACGCGGGATAGTATTATTCTTCCTATGTATATAACTCTAAACCCGTATAAGATAAATATCCCTATTGTAAAACCTATATACCAGTATAGTAAATCCCTATTGTAATAACCCTAATACCGTATAAGTAAAGTATCCTATTGTATAACTCTTAATACCGATAAGTAATATCCCTATTGTAATCGAACCCTAAATACCGATAGTCAATCCTCCCTATTATATGTCGTTAATAACCCTAATACCGGTATAGTAATATCCTTATTGTAAAAATAACCCTAAAATCCGTATAGTAATAATATCCCTATTGTAATACTAAATACAGTATACCAGTAATAGCTTCCTATTTTGAAAAATACCTAAATACCAGTATACGTAAATGAATCATCTCCTTGAGAGATAATTATTACTCTAAATACTCAATCAAGTAATATCAACTATTGTAATAAATACCTAATAGCAGTTAGTAATATCCTATTGCAATAACCCTAATACCGTATAGTAATATCCTATTGTATAACCCTAAATACGCGTAATAGTAATATACCTATTGTAAAACCCTAATATACCGTATAGTAATATCCTTTGCTAATAATCTAATTACCGTATAGTAAATATTCCTAATTTTGCAATACTAAATACCGTATAGTAAATATCGCCTATTGTAATACTCCTAATACCGTATAGTAATATCCCTATTGTAAATAACCCTATATACCCGTATAGTAATATCGCCTATTGTAATACTCTAATACCGTATAAGTAATATCCCATTGTAAATAACTCTAATAAACCTGAGATATAATTCACTAATTGTAATAACCCTATACCGTATAGTAATATCCCTATTGTACATAAGCTCTACATACGCGTATAGTAAATATCCCTATTTGTAATAACTCTAATACCGTATAGTAATATCCTATTTAATAGACTCTAATAACCGTATAGTAATTCCCTATTTGTTAATAACCCTAAACACTAAAATATACCCTAACACGCTATAGTATATATTCCTATAGATAAACCTAATTCTCTAAAGTAGTACGCCTATAGTATAACCCCATTCCATAGTAATACCCTAAAAGTAATTAATAGTAGCCTATAGTAATAAACCCTATGGAAGATTTCACGAAAGAGTTGACCTCACATCGTATTCAGCTTAAACATATGAGGCCATTTGAATGCCAAGATTTGTTCCAGACCCTCCTCCTTGATATGCAGGTCTTACTAAGTTTTTAATAATTCAGGTGCGTGGTTCTCTTCAGAGTAATTCCTCTAATTGGGTTTTTAATAATTCAGTGCAGTGGTTCTCTTCAGATAATTCATCTTAATTGGTTTTAATAATTCCAGGTGAGAGGTTCTCTTCAGAGTAATTCCTCTAATTTGGTTTGTTTTAAATATCAGGTGCAGTGGTTTCTTTCAGAAAGTAATTCCTCTAATTGGTTTTTAATATTCAGGTGCAGTGGTTCTCTTCAGAGTATTCCTCTAATTGGTTTTTAATATTCAGGGCAGTGGTTGCCTCTTCACGAGTAATTTCTCTAATTGGGTTTTAATATCCAGGTACAAGTGGTTCTCCTCAGATGAATTCCCTCTAATGGTTTTTAATATCCAGGTACAGTGGTTCTCCTCAGATGAATTCCTCTAATTGGTTTTTTAATATCCAGGTACAGTGGTTCTCTTTCAAGAGTAATTTCCTCTATTGGTTTTTAATAACCAGGTTGCCAGTGTTCTTCTTCAGAGTAATTTCCTCATTTGCTTTACATTAGTCTGTCCTCTTTTTCAATCATTCATAAGTGAAAACGGAGTAATCAACTCCTGTGTTTTACACTTAGAGGAGAGTTTAACTCAAGCGTCACCTATTTAAGAAACATCCTCCCTCTCTAGAAAACAATATGACATTGTTTTCTACATTTCCATAGTCTTGTGGAAAAGATTTTGTATGCATTGTCATGGTGAGGCTGATGACCTCAGGCCTGATGACCTCAAGGCCCCCGAGGATTCTTGTAAGGAGAACAGAGGATGATGGGTGGAGGGTGAGGACAGAAACAGGGCGGTGGAGGGGAAGGAACAGACAGGGCGGGTGGAGGGGAGGACAGACAGGGCGGGTGAGGGGAGGACAGACAGGGCGGGTGGAGGGGAAAGGACAAGACAGGGCGGGTGAGGGGAGGACAGACAGGGTGGGTGGAGGAAGAGGACAGACAGGGTGGGTGGAGGAGAGGACAGACAGGGTGGTGGAGGAAGGACAGACCAGGGTGGCGTGGAGGGAGGACCAGACCAGGGTTGGGTGGAGGGGAGGACAGACAGGGTTCGGTGGAGGGGAGGAACAGACAGGGCGGGTGGGGGAAAGGACCAGACAGGGCGGGTGGAGGGGAGGACAGACAGGGCGGGTGGAGGGAGGACAGACAGGGCTTGGGTGGAGGGAGGACAGAACAGGGTGGTGGAGGAGAGGACAGACCAGGGTGGGTGAGAAGGAGAAGGGTGAGAGAGCAGACAGGGTGGGTGGGTGGAGGGGAGAACAGACAGGGTGGTGGAGGGGAGGACAGACAGGGTGGGTGGGAAGGGGAGGGACAGACAGGGCGGGTGGAGGGGAGGACAGACAGGGTGGTGGAGATGAGGAAGAGGCAGACAAGGGTGGTGGAGGAGAGGAAGGCAGACAGGGTGGGTGGAGGAGAGACAGGGAGGGTGGGTGAGAGGACAGGTGGAGGAGAGAGGAGAGACAGACAGGGTGGGGTGGAGGAGAGGAGAGAGACAGGGGGAGGGAGAACTGGTTACCTTTTACCACCCGTGGTTAAATCAGAGTCACACAGATGGTTAAACCTTTTTGCCAGGTGCATGTGGAGTCTAATTACATGTGGCCATTGACAGCGGTGTATTGCCAGGTGCATGTGGAGTCTGATTGTGTTGCCATTGACAGCGGTGTATTGCCAGGTGCATGTGGAGTCCTGATTGTGTTGCCATTGACAGCGGTGTATTGCCAGGTGCATGTGGAGTCTGATTGTGTTGCCTTGACAGCGGTGGATTGCCAGGTGCATGTGGAGTCTGATTGTGTTGCCATTGACAGCGGTGTATTGCCAGGTGCATGTGGAGTCTGATTGTGTTGCCATTGACAGCGGTGTATTGCCGGTGCAATTGGAGTCTGATTGTTCACCACTTGACTGCACAACACGCAGAGAACCCATTTACAGTTTTTTACAATCACTTTTTCAGCTAATTACGGGAACCTTGATGTCATTTTTCAAACTCTGAGACACAAAACTCACAACCGTCGATCAAAATGCACATTTTTCAAAACTTTAAACACTTTTTTCCAAAATTGCTTTGGATACAATACACATAAAGATAAGATCATTTGTTCATTGGACTAAATTCACCTGTTCAAAATAACACAACTTAAATCGAAATATTACCATTTCAAAATGAAATTCACACATTACATCTGAGATGACTGTCTATTCATTTAATTTACAATGATCTAACTATCAATTGATACAACTGGTCAAAATGATAAGTGACTGTTGCATTACTCTTATTGCAGAGTTGTATGGAAACTGACGAATAATATTCCATGTTGAGATCATGAATGTTTTCAGGATAACGAGAATCCATTGACACAATAATACCGTGGACCACGAACCAATTGGACAACATTATCTATGGATGTAATATTTCATCATCATTCTTTATCGGAACACTCTTCTATTGTCCCATGTACCACTTTTCCAGACCATGTTTTCAGATTTGACATTTACTTGTACACTCACCGGCCACTTTTTAAGGTACACCTATCAAAGTACTGGGTTGGACCCTTTTTGCCTCCACAACAGCCTGAATTATTCACGGTGTTGTACGTTAGAGACCGCCCTTCTGCACACCACTGTTTTAAACAGCTGTTATTTGAGGCGTTTGTGGTTTTTCTGTTAGCTTGAATGAGTCTGGACGTTCTCCTCTGACCTCTCTCATTAACAAGGTGTTTCTGCCCACAGAACTGCCGCTCACTGAATGTGTTTTGTTTACCGTACCGGTCTCTGTAACTCTAGAGACTGTAGTGTGTAAAAATCCCAGGAAGGCAGCTGTTTCTGAGATGCTGGAATCACCATGTGTGGCACAACAATCATACCACGGTCAAAGTTGCTTAGATTACGCATCTTGTCCGTTCTAAATGTTTGGTCGAACCTCTGAAGCTCTCTACTCTATATACTCTATATATTGAGTTGCAGGCAGCCACATGATTCGCTGTTCGAATGTAACCTTCCTTGATGAGCTAAATCAGGTCTGTAGAGCTGATGGCCGTGACCTATGTCATTGTGTGGATAACGTCAGGTTCACCATGCTCAATGGTGCAAGCATGGTTTCAGGCCAACCACAAATTTACCACCCTGTACTTACCCCCATATCTCTTCCTTCCTAACCCGATTGAGGAATTCTTCTCACACGGAGGTGGAAGGTATATGATAGTCGCCCTCACGAACAAGCCCACCCTTCTCCAGGCCATGGATGACGCATGCATGACATACGGCAGACCAGCGTCAGGCCTGGATTCGCCCGAAGATTCTTCCCAAGATGTTTGGCTAATGAAAACATCCATTGTGATGTGGATGAGAACCTGCGGCCAAATCCACAAGACAGGGTTGATGGAAATATAGAAGTACAGTAATCAATCATTTGCTTTTTACAGTAAGCCAGGCGAGGAACACTTTAGTTGACGTTGTCCCGTAGTTTACATTTTTTTTGCTGCTAATTATTTTTGCTTTGATTCAAGGAAACCTATGTTGTGATTTTATTGCATTTTATCAATAAATGTCATATTTTGTTCAATGATTCCACTGTGTCTGTAGTATTCTAACTACTAGTCCTTTTACAGTGATGTATTTACGTGTAGTAGCATAATGAAACATGTATCACATATTTTGTACTACAATATTTAGCGATTGTAGGAACAACTACACAGTGAAGCTATCGGTATCTTGTGTGTGGATGATCTAAATGAATGTTCCTATGGTATTTCATGATAAATAAGTTATTTTGAACCAATGATTCTACAAGTGCAAGGTTTCTTTAAAGATATGAATGCACAATGCAATGTTTTGAACATTGGACGGCCTGTGTTACAAGGGATGACCGTTTTCAGTTTTGTGTCTAGAGTTTTAGAAAAATCACCACAAGGTTCTGAAATTAGTGCCAAATTGATTGTAAAAAAACTGTAACCTCGTTCAATTTCATTGAATCACAGTAGATACCTCAGGATATATGAGTGAGTCTGTCTTACCGTACTTAACTATGTATTGTATATCCTTAGCCTGTATGCACTGATTACGTTCTACATAAACTTACTGTAAGAGGCATGGCTTTTTGATTCTACAGCAGGGCTGTGTGTGCGCGTGTGTGTGTTTGTTTGCGTGCGTGTGAGTGTTTGCGTGTGTGTGAGTGTTTGTTTGCGTGTGTGAGCGTGTTTACGCGTGTGTGTGTTTTTGCGCGTGTGTGTGTGTGTGTGTGTTTGTGCGTGCGTGTCAGTGAGTGTTTGTGAGTGTTTGTGCGTGTGTGTGTGTATATTCATGGTCGTGCTCCTGTACACCCGATGTATCTTTCCTCAGTCGAAGGAGACAGAGACACAATTCATTTCTCAGGGTGAGTTCTTCATTAGCCTGATGAACAAGCTAATGAATCCTGGTCTTCTGGTTCAACCTTTAGTGCTTCTCTGAATACTATAATGGATGGTCTAGACTGCCAGAAACAACTTTCTCTTCTCCACTCACATTCAGCCATCGACCTCAGCGGATTGGGGACTGGCTCTGTTAGAATCATATTCCCTACTAAACTACTATAAGAGCTGGCCCAAAGTAGTGCACTATACAGGGAATAGGGTGCCATTTCTTACACAGAAAGTAGTGCACTATAAACGGAATAGGATGTCATTTCAGACACAGAAAGTAGTGCACTATAATCAGAATCCGATGCCGTTTAGGACTAAGTTAACGCCTCAGTATTTTCCTCTCCAGGTTTCGTATATTATCTAGAGAGAGAAGAGTCCTTGTCTTTTGTTAGCTAGCTGGCACCGCTCTTCTCTTCAGTTGTCCCGTTAACATGCCTGTGATTAGCATCATCAAACGTGGTGCTGTGGATCAACGTTATCACGTTTGAGGTATGACCTAGATGCAGTTGAAGAAACAAAAGTTTATTCCTAACAAAAGGAGCAGGCAAACGATATGTCAAGGCAGCCAGGAGGAAATAATCCAGAGAGGGTGAAAAGGGACCAGAACAGCTGGCAGTCTCAGGGTCAGGGACGGCAGGGGACAATAATCCAGAACGGTGGGGTAAGGTACAGAACCGCAGGCAGTCTCAGGGTCAGGGACGGCAAGGGGGACAATAATCCAGAACGCGTGGGGGTAAGGTAACAGAACCGCAGGCAGTCCTCAGGGTCAGGCGACGGCAGGGGACAATATCCAGAACGGTGGGGTAAGGTACAGAACGCAGGCAGTCTCAGGGTCAGGGACGGCAGGGGACAATAAATCCAGAACGGTAGGGGTAAGGTCACGAACCGCAGGCAGTCTCAGGGTCAGGGACGGCAGGGGACAATAATCCAGACGGTGGGGTAAGGTACAGAACCGCAGGCAGTCCTCAAGGGTCAGGGACCGGCAGGGAACCAATAATCCAGAACGGTGGGGTAAGGTACAGAACGCCAGGCAGTCTCAGGGTCAGGGACGGCAGGGAACGATACCAGAAACGGTGGGTTAAGGTTACAGAAATGCAACGGCAGTCTCAGGGTCAGGACGGCAGGGGACAATAATCCAAACGGTGGGGTAGGTACAGCACCGCCGAGGCAGTCTCAGGTCAGGAACGGCAGGGTCAATAATCCAGAAACGGTGGGGTAAGGTACAGAACCGCAGGCAGTCTCAGGTTCAGGGACGGCAGGGGACAATAATCCAGAACGGTGGGGTAAGGTACAAAAATGTCAAGCAGTCTCAGGGTCAGGGACGGCAGAACGGTCAAAACAGGGTAGGACAAGAAAACAGGAGCAAGAAAAAGGCAGGAGCAGGAAAAACAAACACTGGTAGGTTTTACGAACAAAACAAACTGGCAACAGACAAACAGAGAACACAGGTATAAATACACAGGGGTAATGGGGAAGATGGGCGACACCTTGAGAGTGGTGGAGATCATTTAGGCAGGTTACCTTATCATTAATCATTTAGGCAGGTTACCTTATCATTAATCATTTAGGCAGGTTACCTTCGCTTCTTTGGGCACAGGGACTATGGTGGTCTGCTTGAAACATGTTGATATTACAGACTCAGTCAGGGAGAGGTTGAAAATGTCAGTGAAGACACTTGACAGTTGACCCGCGCATGCTTTGAGTACACGTCCTGGTAATCCGTCTGGCCTAGCGGTTTTGTGAATGTTGACTTGTTTAATAACTTTTTATGGCTGCAGGGGCAGTATTGAGTAGCTTGGATGAAAGGTGCCCATTTCAAACGGCCTCGTACTCAATTCTTGCTCGTACAATATGCATATTATTATTACTATTGGATAGAAAACACTCTCAAGTTTCTAAAACCGATTTAATTATATCTGTGAGTAAAACAGAACTCATTTTGCATCAAACTTCCTGTCAGAAAGTGAAAAATCTGAAATCGAGGCTTTGTTCCAGGGCCTCCCTAATCATTTGCTTGAAATCTATTAGTATACATGCACTTCATACGCCTTCCACTAGATGTCAATAGGCTGTGAGAGGTYAAATGGAGTGTATAGCTATTTCTATGGTCAAAASAGAGKMCTTGGAATGACATGACCCCAAATTCCRTTGTTKASGAAMGCGCAGGAAGTACATCAGCATTGGCTTCTGAAAAGCTTTTGTTATAGACGGCTAATATCTCCGGCTTTGATTTTATTTGATAAATGTGACAATATCATCGTAAAGTATGTTTTTTCAATATAGTTTTATCAGAATATTGAATTTTTTTCGGGAGTTTTGGCGTGTTCCGTTCTCTGCGTTTGTTCACGATGGACAGCTTCGCGCCACTTGGCAAATTTTCTAATTCAAGAGGGAAAAAGGACATTCTCAAACCAAACAACGATTGTTCTGGACAAAGGACCCCTTGTGCAAGATTCTGATGGAAGCTCAACAAAAGTAGGACCCATTTATGATGTTATTTCCTATTTCTGTCGAAAATGTGTTGTTGTGTTATCCGCCTTGATTTTTGGCGCTGTCTCGCTATAACGTAAGCTGCATGTCGTACTAAAGTTATTTTTAGAATTCTAACACGGCGATTGCATTAAGAACTAGTGTATCTATCATTTGCTGTACAACAAGTATTTTTTAGTAACGTTTATGATTAGTTATTTGGTCAGAATAGGTGAGTGTCAGAAATATATCCGGAGATTCTGGAAAATATTTGCTACGTTTTCACAATGTATAACCACGGATTTCAGCTCTAAATATGCACATTTTCGAACAAACCATATATGTATTGTGTAATATGATGTTATAGGACTGTCATCTGATGAAGTTTATGAAGGTTAGTGAAATAATTAATATCTTTTGCTGGTTTTGTCGCTATCGCTACTGTTGCCTTGAATCAATGTAGTTGTGTGGTTGCCTATTGTAGTAAGCTAATATAATGCTATATTGTGTTTTCGCTGTAAAACACTTAAAGAATCGGAAATATTGGCTGGATTCACAAGATGTTTGTCTTTCATTTGCTGTACACCATGTATTTTTCATAAATCTTTTATGATGAGTATTTAGGAATTTCAATTTGGTCTCTGTAATTGTTCTAGCTGCTTCGGTGCTATTTCCGATTGTAGCTGCAATGTAAAACTATGATTTATACTTCAAATATGCACATTTTTCGAACAAAACATAGATTTATTGTATAACATGTTATAAGACTGCTACTCTCCTACATTTGCACACACTGTACATAGATTTTTCTATTGTGTTGTTGACTGTACGTTTGTTTATTCCATGTGTAACTCTGTGTTGTTGTTTTTTGATGCACTGCTTTGCTTTATCTTGGCCAGGTCGCAGTTGTAAATGACAACTTGTTCTCAACTGGCCTACCTGGTTAAATCAAGGTGAAATTAAAAATAAAAAAATGAATAAAAAATGAATAGCTGACTCATACATTTCCACTTTGAAAACAATGTACTGAGCAAATATCAAATTGTCTTTTTACCAAAATACCGTACAACAGACAACATATTCACCCTGCTTGACAAACAAACAAATCAAAACAAAGGCAAAGAATTCTCATGCTTGCTTGATTTCAAAAAAGCCTTTGACTCAATTTGGCGGTCTGCTATACAAATTGATGGAAAGTGGTGACATTATAAAATTCATGTCCCCAAGCAACAAGTGTGCTTACAATTGGCAAAGCCACACATATGTCTTTCCACAGGGCCGTGGGGTGAGACAGGGATGCAGCTTAAGCCCCACCCTCTTTAACATACATATCAACGAATTGACGAGGGCACCACAACAGTGCAGCACCCGGCCTTACCCTACTAGAACCTGAAGTCAAATGTCTACTGTTTGCTGATTATCTGGTGCTTCTGTCCCCAACTAAGGAGGGCCTACAGCAGCACCTAGATCTTCTGCACAGATTCTGCCAGACCTGGGCTCTGACAGTGAATCTCAGTAAGACAAAAATAATGGTGTTCCAAAAAAGGTTCAGTTGCCAGGACCACAAATACAAATTCCATCTAGACACCGTTGCCCTAGAGCACACAAAACTATACATACCTCGGCCTAAACATCAGCGCCACAGGTAACTTCCACAAAGCTGTGAACGAGCTGAGAGACAAGGCAAGAAGGGCCTTCTATGCCATCAAAATGAACATACAATTCGACGAACAAATTAGGATCTGGCTAAAAATATATGAATCCGTTATAGAACCAATTTCCCTTTATGGTTGTGAGGTCTGGGGTTCGCTCACCAACCAAGAATTCACAAAATGGCACAAACACCAAATTGAGACTCTGCATGCAGAATTATGCAAAAAAATATGTTCTGTGTACAACGTAAAAAAACAAATAATGCATGCAGAGCAGAATTAGGGCGATATCTGCTAATTATCAAAATCCAGAATAGAGAGGTTAAATTCTACAACCTAAAAGGAAATGATTCCCAAACATTCCATAACAAAGCCATGACCTACAGAGAGATTAACCTGGAGAAGAGTCCCCTATGCAAGCTGGTCCTGGGGCTCTGTTCACAAACACAAACAAATCCCACAGAGCCCCAGGACAGCAACACAAATAGACCCAACCAAATCATGAGAAAACGAAAAAAATTATTACTTGACACAATGGAAATAATTATCAAAATAACAGAGTAAACTAGAATGGTATTTGGCCCTAAACAGAGAGTACACAGTGGCAGAATACCTGACCACTGTTACTGACCCAAGCATAAGGAAAGCTTTGACTATGTACAGACTCAGTGAGCATAGCCTTGCTATTGAGTAAGGCCGCAGTAGGCAGACCTGGCTCTCAAGAGAAGACAGGCTATGTGCACACTGCCCACAAAATGAGGTGGAAACTGAGCTGCACTTCCAACCTCCTGCCAAATGTATGACAATATTAGAGACACATATTTCCCTCAGATTACAGATCCACAAAGAATTCAAAAAACAAACCCCATTTTGATAAACTCCCATATCTACTGGGTGAAATACCACAGTGTGACGTCACAGCAGCAAGATTTGTAACCCGTTGTCACAAGAAAAGGTCTACCGGTGAAGAACAAACATGATTGTAAATACAACCCATATTTATGTTTATTTATTTTCCCTTTTGTGCTTCCAATATTTGCACATCGGTGGGCGAGAGAAATAGAGCAAGAGTTGGGGGGCGAGAGAGAGAGAGAAAGGGGGCATGAGGGGGGAGAGAGGGGCCGGGATAGAGAGAGAGTTAACTCGGTCAGTGTGTTGTGAAGAGCTGTCATGTTTACTCATTGTTTGTTTCTCCACACTTCCTCTTCCTGTGAACGGGATTAGTGTTCCAACCACACAGCATCAACAAGAATTAAAATACAGTTTGAAACGGGAACGGTTTGGCTCTATAACGCCGGGGATAAATGTAATCTCTTTACGTAACGCTACTCCGTAGGTGTTGCAACAGAAACTTCAAACAGGGAAGCACATTAACGTTTCGTTGAGAGTGTGTGTGATGTCAGGTGAAACTTTCGGGAACCGAGGAGTGTGTAGAGAAGCTTAGAACCCTGCGAAGAGGATATGTGAAAAAAATATTCTAATCTAACGTTCAGCACTCCACACATAGAGGATAGTACTGTAGATCACTTAGAAAATACACTCTGGGAACAGAATGGCAAAAGAGATTAAGATGCTCGTGCCTCCGCGGAAATATAATTAGCATAATAAAATGAAATAATTCCGTCTGTTTTAAGCTAGAGATATTCTGTTGAAAGGTGGTCGAGTTACAGCTGTGTTTTGTCAGACCATGAGGCATCCCGACAATCGGTCTTCTCACGAAAGCGTCTCCGAACGTAGTCTCACGAACACGGTGGTGTTCTCCAATTTGCTCCCCCCCCCCGCACAGCGTCACGGGACTCAGTATCGCCGATCAGCCAACTGTCTGTAGCAATCCGAACAGTTTGGGCTACACATTATTATGACCCCTCTATGGAAAGAGGAGACTCAAGAACACGGTGGTGTTCTCCATTTTCCTCTAGGACCCCCCCGACTCTCAGGAACATGTCAGTTTTCCTCTACGACCCCCCCCCCGACTCTCAGGAACATGTCCGTTTTCCTCTAGGAACCCCCCCAGATGCCCAGGAACATGTCTATTTTCCTCTACGACCCCCCCGACTCCCAGGAACATGTCCGTTTTCCTCTAGGACGCCCACAGGCCTCGTCTGAAGGTCCCCCGGTACCAAAGAATGGAAGTACAGTATACTATATATGGAAGTATTTTAGTGACCATTTTTGTTTGTTAAATACAATGTTTTATTCATTTTGACTATCCATTTTTTATGATATTATTCAATGTGTTTCTAATAGCACAAATGCCATAATCAATGTTTCATCAAATATTTTGTTTAAATATTATTATTTTATTAAAAATTATAAATCCAATAGCTAAATTATACTTGGTATGAGCATCTTAAAACAATTGCTCTCTCTAGCACCGAATAATTTATGACATCCACACGTACGGAAAGTGTTTCACTAGATGTTACTGAAGTCACATCTACAGTCCCTCTGTTGACTGAAGTCACATCTACAGTCCCTTCCTTTACTGAAGTCACATCTACAGTCCATTCCTTTACTGAAGTCACATCTACAGTCCATTCCTTTACTGAAGTCACATCTACAGTCCATTCCTTTACTGGCATTTTCAAGTGAACCAACATATCAGGAGTTGCCCAACAAACTAAATATACTTTATTGTAAATTTGTTTACAAGTGAAAAAAAACTAAAACAAAACAATGACAAAAAACAACTAAGCGAATTAAACAAAAATTTAAGACGACAACAATTACCTGGATAGGTACCTGAGCCGCTTCCTGTGTGGAGTAGGATTGTACACTATGAATGTTGTAGAGCATGAACCTGCAGGAGCAAGTGTCAACGGCAGTGGCTAGATCTAGAAGGATGAGAACAGAGGAGAGAAAGTCAGCTTTGGCTGTGTGGAGAGCATCCATGACACAAAGAACAGCAGTCTCGGTTGAGTGACCCGTCTTCAGGCCTGACTATTAGGGTAAAGAAGATCATTCTGAGACAGATAGCGAGACAGTTGGTCAGAGACTGCATAATCAAGTGTTTTGGAAATAAAAAAATAAGGGATACTGGTCTGTAGTTTTTGATGTTAGAGGAGTCGAGTGTTGGTTTCTTGATGAGGGGAGCGACTCAGGCCATTTTGAAGTCACAAGGGACGCAGCCAGTGTTCAGGGATGAGCTTGATAAGAGAAGTGAGAAATGAGAGAAGGTCTACAGAGATGGTCTGGAGACGGGAGGAGGGGATGAGATTGAGCAGGCAGGTTGTCGTTCGCCCGGACCTCACTAGTCGCAGGATTTCATCTGGAGAGAGAGAGAGTGGGAAGAAAAGAGGTCAAGGCCTAGAGTAGTTGTGTGAGTGGGACCAGTGGATAGGCTGAGTGAAATGAGGAGCGGATGTCGTCAACCTTATTTTCAAAGTGGTTGACAAAGTCATCCGCATAGGGGGGAGGGGATGGAGGATTAAGGAGGGAGGAAAAGATGGAAAAGAGGTTTAGAAGCAGAAACTTTATATTTAGAGACATTATATTTTATATTTACAGAGGAAGAGAAGGTCAGAGGAGAAGGAGTGAAATTATGATAGGTCCATCAGAAGTTTAGTTTTCCCTAAATGTTTGCTCAGCTGCACACAGCCCTGTTCTGTAAGCTCACAATGATTCACTCAGCCACTGAGCAGGAGGGGGGTGTTGAGCCGGCTGGGAGGAAAGGGGACAGTGGAGTCACATGAAGCGGAAAGGGAGGAGAGTCGAAGAGGCAGAATCAGGACACAGGAGGGAGAAGGATTTACCAGAAGGAAAGAAGTGGAGAGAGTAGTGGGAGAGAGAGAGAGCAAATATTGCAAAGTGGCATGACCATCTGGGTAAGAGTTGAGTGGTTAGTGTTGGAGGAAAGGGAGACAGGAAATGGAAACAAGATGACCATCTGGGTAGGGGTTGAACTGGTAGGAGGAAGGGAAACAGGAAAATGGAAACAAGATGACCATCTGGGTAGGGGTTGAATGGTAGGAGGAAAGGGAAACAGGAAATGGAAACAAGATGACCTCTGGGTAGGGGTTGAATGGTAGGAAGGAAAGGGAGACACGGAAATGGAAACAATGACCATCTGGGTAGGGGTTGAATGGGTAGGAGGAAAGGGAGACAGGAAATGGAAACAAGATGACCATCTGGTAGGGGGTTGAATGGTAGGAGGAAAGGGAAGACAGGAAATGGAAAACAGATGACCATCTGGGTAGGGGTTGAATGGTAGGAGGAAAGGGAGACAGGAAATGGAAACAAGATGACCATCTGGTAGGGGTTGAATGGTAGTAGGAGGAAAGGGAAACAGGAAATGGAAACAAGATGACCATCTTGGGTAGGGTTGAATGGTAGGAGGGAAGGGAAACAGGAAATGGAAACAAGATGACCATCTGGGTAGGGGTTGATGGTAGGAGGAAAGGGAAACAGGAAATGGAAACAAGATGACCATCTGGGTAGGGTTGAATGGTAGAGGGAAAGGGAACAGGAAATGGAAACAAGATGACCATCTGGGTAGGGGTTGAATGGTAGGAGGAAAGGGAGACAGGAAATGGAAACAAGAATGACCATCTGGGTAGGGTTAATGAGTAGGAGGAAAGGGAAACAGGAAATGGAAACAAGATGACCATCTGGGTAGGGGTTGAGTGGTAGGAGGAAAGGGAAACAGGAAATGGAAATGGAAACTCAGTAGTGATTGGAGACCTGGAGAGGGGTTTCAGTGAGATTAGTAGACAAAAAGCCTCTAGTAAAGATGAGGTCAAGCATATTGCCTTGTGAGTGACAGGGGAATGGGAAAGGGTCAAAAGGGAAAGAAATCCCATCAAACCGAGCAGGGAAAGGCTTCCTGTTGTAACAGCTCCAAGAACCAGTCAGAAATGTCCAACTAACCCTAAGCAATGACGCCGGTGGATCGCAGACAACAACGAGACAGCCTATAGGGAGGAGGTCAGTGTCACGATTGTTATAATGAGTGGACCAAGATGCAGCGTGGTATATTTCCATCCTCTTTATTCGCAAGAGAAACTCAAAGAAAAAAAACAATAAAGCGTAAAATGAAACATGAAGCTCAAATGTAGACAAGATACATAGACAAGATCCCACAAAGCACAAAGGGGAAATGGCTGCCTAAATATGACCCCCAATCAGAGACAACGATAAACAGCTGCCTCTGATTGGGAACCATACCAGGCCAACATAGAAATACAATCACCTAGATGACCCACCCTAGTCACACCCCGACCCAACCAACATAGAGAACAAAAAGCTCTCTATTGTCAGGGCGTGACAAAGGAGATGATCGTGGACTATAGAAAAAGGAGGGCCGAACACGCCTCCATTAACATTGACTGGGCCGAAGTGGAGCGGGTCGAGAGTTTCAAGTTCCTTGGTGACCACATCACCAACAAATCTTCATGGTCCAAACACACCAAGACATTCGTGGAGAGGGCACGACAACACCTTTTCCAACTCAAGAGACTGAAAAGATTTGGCATGGGTCCCCAGATCGAAAATGTCTACAGCTGCACCATTGAGAGCATCCTGACCACTTGCATCACCGCCTGGTATGGCAGCTGCTCAGCATACGACTGAAAGGCACTACAGAAGTTAGTGCGTATGGCCCAGTGCATCACTGGGACCAAGCTTCCTGCCATCCAAGACCTATAGACTAAGCTGTGTCAGAGGAATGCCCCAAAAATTGTCAAAGACTCCAGTCCCCAAGTCATAGAGTGTTCTCTCTGCTACCGCACGGCAAGCGGTACCGGAGCACCAGGTCTAGGGCCAAAAGGCTCTCTAACAGTGTCTACCTCCAAGCCATAAGACTGATAAACAATTAACCAAAATGGCCACCCAGACTGTTTATATTGACCCCCCCTCTTTTGTTTTTACACTGCTGCTACTCGCTGTTAATTATCTATGTATAGTCACTTCACCCCTACATACATGTGCAAATGAATTACTTCGACTAACTTGGTACAGGTACCCCATGTATATAGCCTTGTTATTGTTATGTAATTTTCTTGTGTTACTTTTTAATTTATTTTTTACTTTATTTTATTTAGTAAATATTTTCTTAACCCTTTTTCTTGAACTGCATTGTTGGTTAAGGGATTGTAAATAAGCATTTCACAGTAAAGTCTACACCTGTTGTACTTGGCGCATGTGACAAATACAATTTGATTTCACTTGATTTGGATCTCAAAACTGAACTTGGTTCCACGTAAAGTAGCAATGATATCCTTCGCCACCGTCATCTTGCGGCAAATATCTCGAACCAGTCATGACTCATGACTATTCTACAAGACAATAAAACAATGGATCTTTAAAACAATGGATATTTAAAACAATGGATCTTTAAAACAATGGATATTTAAAACAATGGATCTTTAAAATAATGGATCCTGAGAAATTCTTAGTTTCATTGTTCATCATTCATTGTTTAACTAGCAAATTCTTTTTTAATTTGAGGGTGCAGCATTTATGAAGTTTATGAAGTTCGATTACAAAAACTGGCATATTTCAGATAGCCAGATCCTGAAAATCGGGGAAATGAGGGCACACATGCGCACTAGGCTAATTCAGGAGACAGATTGCAGTTTTTATACCCTGATATCCCCAAAAAGTTTAATTAAACAATTCTGAGACTGAAATTAATACATCAGATAACTTACATCATTACATTTACATTTAAGTCATTTAGCAGACGCTCTTATCCAGAGCGACTTACAAATTGGTGCATTCACCTTATGATATCCAGTGGAACAGCCACTTTACAATAGTGCATCTAACTCTTTTAAGGGGGAGGGGGGGGTTAGAAGGATTACTTTATCCTATCCTAGGTATTCCTTAAAGAGGTGGGGTTTCAGGTGTCTCCGAAGTGGTGACTGACTCCGCTGACCTGGCGTCGTGAGGGAGTTGTTCCACCATTGGGGTGCCAGAGCAGCGAACAGTTTTGACTGGGCTGAGCGGGAACTGTACTTCCTCAGAGGTAGGGAGGCGAGCAGGCCAGAGGTGGATGAACGCAGTGCCCTTGTTTGGGTGTAGGGCCTGATGAGCCTGAAGGAGGATGCCGTTCCCCTCACAGCTCCGTAGGCAAGCACCATGGTCTTGTAGCGGATGCGAGCTTCAACTGGAAGCCAGTTGAGAGAGCGGAGGAGCGGGGGGGTGACGTGAGAGAACTTGGGAAGGTTGAACACCAGACGGGCTGCGCGTTCTGGATGAGTTTTAGGGGTTAATAGCACAGGCAGGGAGCCCAGCCAACAGCGAGTTGCAGTAGTCCAGACGGGAGATGACAAGTGCCTGGATTAGGACCTGCGCTGCTTCCTGTGTGAGGCAGGGTCGTACTCTGCGAATGTTGTAGAGCATGAACCTACAGGAACGGGTCACCGCCTTGATGTGAGTTGAGAACGACAGGGTGTTGTCCAGGATCACGCCAAGGTTCTTAGCACTCTGGGAGGAGGACACCAATGGAGTTGTCAACCGTGATGGCGAGATCATGGAATGGGCAGTCCTTCCCCGGGAGGAAGAGCAGCTCCGTCTTGCGAGGTTCAGCTTGAGGTGTGTGATCCGTCATCCACACTGATATGTCTGCCAGACATGCAGAGATGCGATTCGCCACCTGGTTATCAGAGGGGGAAAGGAAGAAGATTAATTGTGTGTCGTCTGCATAGCAATGATAGGAGAGACCATGTGAGGATATGACAGAGCCAAGTGACTTGGTGTTAGCGAGAAATAGGAGAGGGCCTAGAACAGAGCCCTGGGGGACACCAGTGGTGAGAGCACGTGGTGCGGAGACAGATTCTCGCCACGCCACCTGGTAGGAGCGACCTGTCAGGTAGGACGCAATCCAACGTGGGCCGCGCCGGAGATGCCCAGCGTCGGAGAGGGTGGAGAGGAGGATCTGATGGTTCACAGTATCAAAGGCAGCCGATAGGTCTAGAAGGATGAGAGCAGAGGAGAGAGAGTTAGCTTTAGCAGTGCGGAGCGCCTCCGTGACACAGAGAAGAAGCAGTCTCAGTTGAATGACTAGTCTGAAACCTGACTGATTTGGATCAAGAAGGTCATTCTGAGAGAGATAGCAGGAGAGCTGGCCAAGGACGGCACGTTCAAGAGTTGGAGAGAAAAGAAAGAAGGGATACTGGTCGTAGTTGTTGACATCGGAGGATCGAGTGTAGGTTTTTTCAGAAGGGGTGCAACCTCGCTCTCTTGAAGACGGAAGGGACGTAGCCAGCGGTCAAGGATGAGTTGATGAGCGAGGTAGAGGTAAGAGAAGGTCTCCGGAAATGGTCTGGAGAAGAGAGGAGGGGATAGGGTCAAGCGGGCAGGTGTGTTGGCGGCCGCCGTCACAAGACGCGAGATTTCATCTGGGGAGAGAGGGGAGAAAGAGGTCAAAGCACAGGGTAGGGCAGTGTGAGCAGAACCAGCGGTGTCGTTTGACTTAGCAAACGAGGATCGGATGTCGTCGACCTTCTTTTCAAATGGTTGACGAAGTCATCCGCAGAGAGGGAGGAGGGGGGAGGAGGGGGAGGAGGATTCAGGAGGAGGAGAAGGTGGCAAAGAGCTTCCTAGGGTTAGAGGCAGATGCTTGGAATTTAGAGTGGTAGAAAGTGGCTTTAGCAGCAGAGACAGAAGAGGAGAATGTAGAGAGGAGGAGTGAAAGGATGCCAGGTCCGCAGGGAGGCGAGTTTTCCTCCATTTCCGCTCGGCTGCCCGGAGCCCTGTTCTGTGAGCTCGCAGTGAGTCGTCGAGCCACGGAGCAGGAGGGAGGACCGAGCCGGCCTGGAGGATAGGGGACATAGAGAGTCAACGGATGCAGAGAGGGAGGAGAGGAGGGTTGAGGAGGCAGAATCAGGAGATAGGTTGGAGAAGGTTTGAGCAGAGGGAAGAGATGATAGGATGGAAGAGGAGAGAGTAGCAGGGGAGAGAGAGCGAAGGTTGGGACGGCGCGATACCATGCGAGTAGGGGCAGTGTGGGAAGTGTTGGATGAGAGCGAGAGGGAAAGGATACAAGGTAGTGGTCGGAGACTTGGAGGGGAGTTGCAATGAGATTAGTGGAAGAACAGCATCTAGTAAAGATGAGGTCAAGCGTATTGCCTGCCTTGGTGAGTAGGGGGGGGAAATGAGAGGGTGAGGTCAAAAGAGGAGAGGAGTGGAAAGAAGGAGGCAGAGAAGGAATGAGTCAAAGGTAGACGTGGGGAGGTTAAGTCACCCAGAACTGTGAGAGTGAGCCATCCTCAGGAAGGAACTTATCAGGGCGTCAAGCTCATTGATGAACTCTCCAAGGGAACCTGGAGGGCGATAAATGATAAGGATGTTAAGCTTGAAAGGGCTGGTAACTGTGACAGCATGGAATTCGAAGGAGGCGATAGACAGATGGGTCAGGGGAGAAAGAGAGAATGTCCACTTGGGAGAGATGAGGATCCCAGTGCCACCACCCCGCTGTCCAGAAGCTCTCGGGGTGTGCGAGAACACGTGGGCAGACGAGGAGAGAGCAGTAGGAGTAGCAGTGTTTCAGTGGTAATCCATGTTTCCGTCAGTGCCAAGAAGTCGAGGGACTGGGAGGGACCATAGGCTGAGATGAACTCTGCCTTGTTGGCCGCAGATCGGCAGTTCCAGAGGCTGCCGGAGACCTGGAACTCCACGTGGGTTGTGCGCGCTGGAACCACCAGGTTAGGGTAGCGGCGGCCACGCGGTGTGAAGCGTTTGTATGGTCTGTGCAGAGAGGAGAGAAGAGGGATAGACAGACACATAGTTGACAGGCTACAGAAGAGGCTACGCTAATGCAAAGGAGATTAGAATGACAAGTGGACAACACGTCTCGAAGTTCAGAAGTTAAGCTTACGTTGCAAAAATAAAATAATCTTATTGACTAAAATGATATAGTACTGCTGGCGGTGAAGTAGGCTGGCTAGCAGTGGCTGCGTTGTTGACTTGTTTGAAAGTGTAGCTGGTAGGTAACCTCTAACTGGCTAGGTAACCTCGACAATTCTCACAAACTACACACATTATACAAGGACAGCAAAGACAACTATGTAGCTAGCTAACACACGCTAATCAAGTCGTTCCGTTGTAATGTAAGTTGTATGTGAGTTTACAGTGCTGCTATTCGGTAGAAGTTGGCTAGCTAGCAGTGTTAGCTAGCAGTGTTGACTAGGTAGAACGGCAGCGCGGCGGACGAAAATAGCTGGCTAGCTAACCGAATAATTACTCTAAACTACTCTAAGCTACACAATTATCTTAGATACAAAGATAGCAAAGACAACTATGTAGCTAGCTAACACTACACTAATCAAGTCGTCCGTTCTTGTATATGTAATCGTTTCTGCAGTGCTGCTATTCGGTGGCTAGCTGGCTAGCTAGCAGTGTTGACTACGTTACGTTACGTTACGACGAAAATAGCTGGCTAGCGAACCTCAATAACTACACAATTATCTTTGATACAAAGACGGCTATGTAGCTAGCTAAGATCAAACAAATCAAACCGTTGTACTGTAATGAAAGTGTAGTGAAAATGAAATGGTAATACTACTGGGAGCGAGAGTGAGTTGTACATCATAAAGTATTCCGACCCCTTGACTTTGTCCACTTTGTTGTTTTACATCCTGAATTTGAAATGGATTAAATGTAAAAAATATATATATATCCCCACTGGCCTAACATATATACCTCATAAGACAAAGTTCAATTATGTTCATCTGCAAATTTTACAAATGAATTACAAATGTTGTATTCAATGACAAGCCTAAGTAAGTTCAGAAGAAAAACATTTGCTTAACAAGTCACATAATAAGTCGCATGGACTCACTTTGTTGCAATAATAGTGTTTAACATGATTTTCTCTGTACATACAATAGCTGTACAAAGGTCAGTCGTTGGAGCAGTAAGTTTCAAACACAGATTGAAACACAAAGACCAAGGAGGTTTTCCAATGCCAACGCACCTATTGGTAGATGGGTAAAAACTAAAAAGCAGACCTTAAATATCTCTTTGATCATGGTGAAGTTATTAATTACACTTTGGATGGTGTATCAATACACCCAGTCACTACAAAGATACAGGCATCCTTCCTAACTCAGTTGCCGGAGAGGAAGGAAACCGCTCAGTGATTATCACTATCAGGCAAATGGTGACTTGGAAACAGTTACAGAGTTTAAAAACCCTTGGAGTCGATGTCCGAACCCCCACCTAAATCTAATTAGCATAATACAACAATATCCAAACAATTCCCTCAGTGCATTCGGAAAGTATTCAGACCCATTTACATTTTCCACATTTTGTTACGTTACAGCATTATTCTAAAATTAATAAAAGTGTTTGTTTTCTCATCAAACTACACACAATACCAGATAATGACTAAGCAAAAATGGGTTTTTAGAAAATTTTGCAAATTTCCAAAAATATATATTAAAAAAATACATTAACATAAGTATTCAGAACCTTTACTCAGCATTTTGTTGAAGCACCTTTGGCAGCGATTACAGCGGGTCTTCTTGGGTATGATGCTATGAGCTTGCCACACCTGTTTTTGGGTAGTTTCTACCATTCTTCTCTGCAGATCCTCTCAAGCTCTGTCAGGTTGGATGGGGAGCGTTGCAGCAAAGATATTTTCAGATCTCTCCAGAGATTAGATCGGGTTCAAGTCTGGGCTCTGGCTGGTCCACTCAAGGACATTCAGAGACCGAAGCCACTGCTGCTTGTGTTGGCTGTGTGCTTAGGGTCGTTGTCCCGTTGTAAGGTAAACCTTTGCCCCAGTCTGAGGTCCTGAACTTTCTGGAGAAAGTTTTCAAGAATTTCTCAGTACTTTACTCCATTCATCTTTCCCTCGATCCTGACTAGTCTCCCAGTCTCTGCCACTGAAAAACATCCCCACAGCATGATGCTGCCACCACCATGCTTCACCGGATGGTGCCAGGTTTATCCAGACGTGATGCTTGGCATTCAGGCCAAAGAGTTCTATCTTGGTTTCATCAGACCAGAGAATCTTGTTTCTTATAGTCTGAGAGTCTTTAGGTGCCTTTTGGCGAACTCCAAGCTGTCTGTCAGGTGCCTTTTACTGAGGAATGGCTTCCATCTAGCCACTCCACCATAAAGGCCTGATTGTTGGAGTGCTGCAGAGATGGTTGTCCTTCTGGAATGTTCTCCTATCTCCACAGAGGAACTCTGGAGCTCTGTCAGAGTGACCATTGGGTTATTGGTCTCCTCCCTGACCAAGGCCCTTCTCCCCTGAGCTCCATGGACAATTCATTCGACCTCATGTTTTGGTTTTTGCTCTGACATACACTGTCAACTGTGTGACCTTCTAAAGACAGGTATGTTCCTTTTTAAAATCATGTCCAATAAATTTAATTTCCCACAGGTGGATTCCAATCAAGTTGTAGAAACATATCAAGGATGATTAATGGAAACAGGATGCATCTGAGCTCAATTGCGAGTCCCATAGCAAAGGTTCTGAATACGTACTGTATGTATGTATTTGTAAATACGGCATTTCTGTAAAAAAAAAAAAAAAAAATGCCTTTGTCATTATGGGGTATTGTGTGTAGATTGAATGAATTATGTTTGCAACAAGTCACTAAAATAATACTGCAAAAAAAAAATGTGGCAAAGCAATTATATTTTTTCCTGATTACAAAGTGTTAAGTTTGGGGCAAATCTAATAAAAATATATTACTGGGTACCAGTCTCCATATTTTCAATTTTAGTGGTGGCTGCATCATGTAATGGGCATGCTTATTTATTAAAACCCTCTTAGGCCTCACTCCCCCCTATCTGAGATACCTACTGCAACCCTCATCCTCCACATACAACACCCGTTCTGCCAGTCACATTCTGTTAAAGGTCCCCAAAGCACACACATCCCTGGGTCGCTGGCACATCCCTGGGTCGCTACTCTTTTCAGTTCGCTGCAGCTAGCGACTGGAACGAGTTGCAACAAACACTCAAACTGGACAGTTTTATCTCCATCTCTTCATTCAAAGACTCAATCATGGACACTCATACTGACAGTTGTGGCTGCTTTGTGTGATGTATTGTTGTCTTTACCTTCTTGCCCTTTGTGCTGTTGTCTGTGTCCAATAATGTTTGTACCATGTTTTGTGTTTCTACCATGTTGTTGTCATGTTGTGTTGCTACCATGCTGTGTTGTCATGTGTCGCTGCCTTGCCATGTTGTTGTCTTAGGTCTCTCTTTATGTAGTGTTGTGTTGTCTCTCTTGTTGTGATGTGTGTTTTGTCCTATATTTACATATATATATATATACTATATACCAGCCCCCTTCTCCGCAGGAGACCTTTTGCCTTTTGGTAGACCTGTCATTGTAAATAAGAATTTGTTCTTAACTGACTTGCCTAGATAAATAAAGGTAAAATAAAATACAATAAAATAAATGCTTGTAATCAGAGCTTGAAGAACATGGAAAACAATTATGGGCAAAATATGGAACAATCCAGGTTTGCAAAGCTCTTAGAGACTTACCCAGAAAGACTCACAGCTGTAATCGCTGCCAAATGTGATTCTAACATGTATTAGCTCAGGTTTGAAAAGTTATGTAAATTAGATATTTCGATATCATATTTTCAATACATTTGCAATCATTTAAAAAAACATGTTTTCACTTTGTCATTATGGGGTATTGTGTGTAGATGGGTGAGAAAAAATATATATTTCATTCCCTTTTCAATTCTGTCTGTAACACAACAAAATATAAGTTAAGGGGTATGAATACTTTCCGAAGGCCCTGTATATTTAAGGAGAGCGAATCGATACACAATCTGAAAATCAGCTGTAACTATCAATAGTAAAAAAAAAAAAAGCTTAAAATGATATTTGAGTGAACCCTGAATACAGGAAATGAATGGTCAAGTTGATTCTGGAAATGGAAGGGGTAAGGGAGGGGGAGGGGTAAATAGTACATCATATTTACATTGGTGTTTCTGACCCACTTGTGGCAGCAGGTCACACATTTTGCTACTGAGATAGTGCCTAACAGATAAGGGAGTTTGTCAGCATTTTATTTGAGGGCCTCCAAAGTGGCGCAGCGGTCTAAGGCACTGATCAGTGGTAGAGGCGTCACTACAGATCCGGGTTCGATCCCGGGCTGTGTTGCAGCCGGCTGCTACCAGGAGACCCAAGAGACAGCGCACGATTGGCCCAGCGTCGTCTGGGTTAGGGGAGGTTTTGGCACAGCGTCGTCTGGGTTAGGGGAGATTTTGGCCCAGCGTCGTCTGGGTTTGGGGAGGTTTTGGCCGCCTGAGATGTCCTTGTCTCACTGCGCTCTACGCTGTATGGTGTTTCCTCCGACACATTGGTGGGGCTGGCTTCCAAGTGAGCAGTGTGTCAAGAAGCAGTGCAGCTTGGCGGGTCGTGTTTCGGAGGAAGCATGGCTCTCAACCTTCGCCTCTCCCAAGTCCGCACAGGAGTTGCAGATATGGGACAAGACTGTAACTACCAATTGGATATCAGGAAATTGTGAAGAAAAAGGGGTAAAAACAAATACATAAATACAGTACAAGTCAAAAGTTTGGACACACTTCCTCATTCAAGGGTTTTTCTTTATTTTTACAATTTTCTTCATTGTAGAATAATAGTGAAGACATCATAACTATGAAATAACACATATGGAATCATCTAGTAACCAAAACAGTGTTGTAATATATTTAAGATTCTTCAAAGTAGCCACCCTTTGCCTTGATGACAGCTTTGCACACTCTTGGCATTCTCTCCACCAGCTTCACCTGGAATGCTTTTCCAACAGTCTTGAAGGAGTTCCCACATATGCTGAGCACTTGTTGGCTGCTTTTCCTTCACTCTGCGGTCCGACTCACCCCAAACCATCTCAAATGGGTTGATGTCGGGTGATTGTGGAAGCCAGGTTATCTGATGCAGCACTCCATCACTCTCCATCATGGTCAAATAGCTCTTACACAGCCTGAAGGTGTGTTGGGTCATTGTCCTGTTGAAAAACATATGATAGTCCCACTAAGCGCAAACCAGATGGGATGGCGTATCGCTGCAGAATGGTGTGGTAGACATGCTAATTAAGTGTACCTTGAATTCTAAATAAATCACTGACAAAAGTACTGTTACATCTGGAGTACTTCTCCTGTCTTATCCGGTGTCCTGTGTGAATTTAAGTATGCTCTCTCTAATTCTCTCTTTCTCTCTTTCTTTCTCTCTCTCGGAGGACCTGAGCCCTAGGACCATGTCTCAGGACTACCTGGCATGATGACTCCTTACTGTCCCCAGTCCACCTGGCCGTGCTGCTGCTCCAGTTTCAACTGTTCTGCCTGCGGCTATGGAACCCTGACCTGTTCACCGGACGTGCCACCTGTCCCAGACCTGCTGTTTTCAACTCTCTAGAGACAGCAGGAGCGGTAGAGATACTCTGAATGATCGGCTATGAAAAGCCAACTGACATTTACTCCTGAGGTGCTGACTCGCTGCACCCTTGACAACTACTGTAATTATTATTATTTGACCATGCTGGTCATTTATGAAAATTTGAACATCTCGGCCATGTTCTGTTATAATCTCCACCCGGCACAGCCAGAAGAGGACTGGCCACCCCTCATAGCCTGGTTCCTCTCTAGGTTTCTTCCTAGGTTTTGGCCTTTCTAGGGAGTTTTTCCTTGCCACCATGCTTTTACACCTTGCTTGCTGTTTGGGGTTTTAGGCTGGGTTTCTGTACAGCACTTTGAGATATCAGCTGATGTAAGAAGGGCTATATAAATACATTTGATTTGATTTTGATTTGACAGTGTCAACCGGCAAAACACCCCCACACCATCACACCTCTTCCTCCATGCGTTACGTTGCGAACCAGACATGCGGAGATAATCCGTTCACCCACACCTAGTCTCATAAAGACACGGCGGATAGAACCAAAAATCTCCAATTTGGACTTCAGACCTAAGGACACATTTCCACCGGTCTAATGTCCATTGCTCATGTTTCTTGACCCAAGCAAGTCTCTTCTTATTATTGGTGTCCTTTTAGTTGTGGTTTCTTTGCAGCAATTCGACCATGAAGGCCTGATTCACGCAGTCTCCTCTGAACAGTTGATGTTGAGATGTGTCTGTTATTTAAACTCTGTGAAGCATTTATTTGAGCTGCAATTTCTGAGGCTGGTAACTCTAATGAACGTGTCCTCTGCAGCAGAGGTAACTCTGGGTCTTCCTTTCCTGTGGCGGTCCTCATGAGAGCCAGTTTCATCATAGCGCTTGATGTTTTTAGCGACTGCACTTGAAGAAAGTACTTGAAATGTTTCATATTGACTGACCTTCATGTCTTAATTAAAGTAATGATGGACTGTCATTTCTATTTGCTTATTTGACCTGTTTTTGCCATAATATGGACTTGGTCTTTTACCTAATAGGTCTATATTCTGTATACCCCCCCCCCCCACAATACATTCCAGGTGACTACCTCATGAAGCAGATTGAGAGAATGCCAAGAGTTTGCAAAGCTGTCAACAAGGCAAATGGTGGCTACTTTGAAGAATCTCAAATATAAAATATATTTTGATTTGTTTAACACTTTTCTGGTTACTACATGATTCCATATGTGTTATTCCATAGTTTTGATGTTTTCATTATTATTCTACAATGTAGAAAATAGTAAAAATAAAGGAAAACCCTTGAATGAGTATGTGTGACCACACTTTTGACTGGTACTGTATATATTTGAGTTGGAATTCTTTGTGGGTCTGTGTGATCTGAGGGACATACATCTGGCAGGAATTTAGAAAGTCAGCTCGGTTTTCACCTAAATTTGTGGGCAATGGGCACATATCCTGTATTCTCTTGAGAGCCAGTTCTCTCCCTCTCTCTCACTCCCTCGCTCTCTCTCTTGGCCCGTCTCTCGATCCCTCTGTCTCTCTCTTGATCCCTCTCTCCATGACATTAAGACAAATGTAGTGCACTACATATACAGAATAGAATGGCATTTAAGACGCAGCCCTGGCCCAGACCCAGCTGTCTCAGAGCTTTCTCTCTCCACAGACCGCCGCTCTAAAGGTCATCTGTATTACCACCACAGACTTCACTGTGGTGTCTGTTACCACACAGCCTAATGACCCGGACTTCACGGTGGTGTCTGTTACCACACAGCCTAATGACCCGGCCTTCACGGTGGTGTCTGTTACCACACAGCCTAATTGGACTTCACTGTGCGTGTCTTTACCACACAGCCTAATGACCCGGACTTCACTGTTGGCTGTCTGTTACCACATCAGCCTAACACCGACTTCACGGTTGGTGTCTGTTACCACACAGCCTAATGACCCGGACTTCACTGGTGTCTGTTACCACACAGCTAATGACTGACTCACTTGGCTGTTACCACACAGCCTAATGACCCGGACTTCACTGTGTCTGTTTACCACACAGCCTAATGACCCGGCCTTCACGTGGTGTCTCGTTACCCACACAAGCCTAATGACCCAGGCCTCTCACTGTGGTGTCTGATTACCTCCACAGCCTAATGACCGGACTTCACTGTGGTGTCTGTACCACACAGCTAATGACCCGGCCCTTCACGTGGTGTCTGTTACCACACAGCCTCAATGACCCGCCTTCACGGTGGTGTCTGTACCCACACAGCCTAATGACCGACTCTTCCACTTGTGGTCTGTTACCACACAGCTCCTACATGCACCCGGACTTCACTTGTGTCTGTTACCACACAGCTAATGACCCGGACTTCACTGTGGTGTCTGTACCACACAGCCTAATGACCCCACTTCACGCTGGTTGTCTGTACCACACACCCTAATGACCCGGACCTTCACTGTGGTGTCTGTACCACACAGCCTAATGACCCGACTTCACTGCTGGTGTCTGTTACCACCACAGCCTAAGGACCCGGACTTCACGGCTGGTCTTTACCACACAGCTCTAATGACCCGACTGTCACTGTGGGTCTGTTACCACACAGCCTAATGACCCGGACTTCACTGTGGTGTCTGTTACCACACAGCTAATGACCCGGCCTTCACTGTGGTGTCTGTTACCGACACAGCCTAATGACCCGACTTCACTGTGGTGTCTGTTACCCACACAGCCTAATGACCCGGACTTCACGTGGTGTCTGTTACCCACACAGCCTAATGACCCGGACTTCACTGTGTGTCTGTTACCACACAGCCTCAATGACCCGAATTCACTGTGTGTTCTGTTACACACAGCTAATGACCCGACTTCACTGTGGTGTCTGTTACCACACAGCCCTAATGACCTCACTTCACTGTGGTGTCTGTTACCCACACAGCCTAATGACCCGGACTTCACTGTGGTGTCTGTTACCACACAGCCTAATGACCCGGACTTCACTGTGGTGTCTGTTACCACACACAGCCTAATGACCCGACTTCACTGTGGTGTCTGTTACCACACAGCCTAATTGACCCGGACTTCACTGGTGTCTGTTACCACACAGCCTAATGACCCGGACTTCACGTGTGTGTCTGTTACCACACAGCCCTAATGACCCGGACTTCACTTGGGTCTGTTACCACACAGCCTAATGACCCGGACTTCACTGTGGTGTCTGTTACCACACAGCCTAATGACCCGGACTTCACTGTGTGTCTGTTACCACACACGCCTAGACCCGGACTTCACTGGGGTGTCTGTTACCACACAGCCTAATGACCCAGACTTCACTGTGGTGTCTTACCACACAGCCTATGACCGACGTCACTGTGGTGTCCGTACCACACAGCCTAATGACCGACTTCACTGTGTGCTTTACCACACACTAATGACCCAGACTTCTCATCTGTGTTCTTTACCACACAGCCTAAGACCCAGACTTCACTTGGGTCTTACCACACACGTAATGACCCGGACTTCACCTGGGTCTGTACCACCAGCCTAATTGACCCGCCTCACTGTGGGTGTCTTGACCACACAGACTAATGACCCGGACTTCACGTGTGTACTGTTACCACACAGCGTAAGACCCGGACTTCACTGTGGCGCGAAGCTCTGACTTCGCTAACTAGGAATCAGAGAATTGGAATACAGGTTACAATCATGTATATTCTGATTTAACTGTGGTATATACAGGCATGCATGCAAACCTCCTCACATATCTCTGGACATGAAACTAGCTTTACCATGAACGAGCTTTACATGAACTAGTTTTTAACGATGAACTAGCTTACATGAACTAGCTTTAACATGAACTAAGCTTTAACATGAACTAGCCTGTACATGAACTACGCTTTACCAAGACAAACCTATTACACTACATGAACTAGCTTTACATGAACTAGCTTTACATGAACTAGCTTTACATTAACTAGCTTTACATGAACTAGCTTTACATGAACTAGCTTTACATTAACTAGCTTTACATGAACTAGCTTTACATTAGCATTCAATGTCTTCTCTATTCAGTTAACTCTGATTCATATATGTTATTTATTTGGTTAAAGTAATGTATCTTACGATTCATGTTATTATTCTGCATAAAGACATGCTACTATTCTGTATAAAGAGATGTTATTATTCTGTATAAAGGCATGTTATTGTTCTGTATAAAGACATAATATTATTCTGTATAAAGACATGTTATTATTCTGTATAAAGGCATGTTATTATTCTGTATAAAGACATGTTATTATTCTGTATAAAGGCATGTTATTATTCTGTATAAAGACATGTTATTATTCTGTATAAAGACAAGTTATTATTCTGTATAAAAGCATGTTATTATTCTGTATAAAGACATTTTATTATTATCTATACATTCAAATATAACATCCTAATTCTCAAGACTGAGAGGTTAATTAATGTTTCAGGGATGTTGGCCGTGTACATTTTCATAATTGATTGAATCTATGTTGCACTTTTGGTAGTTAATGTTATTCTTTAGTGCTAGATTGAATTCTGTCCTCTCTCTGATTGAATGCACCACCCTCATCATCAAGGTAATTCAATTATTTTATCACTCTTATTAAATTATACCCCACTACACTTAGTGTGGGCAAGCCAATTCCATTGTCCGGGACCCCAAATGGGAAATAGAAGTTGAATGTGTAGTTGTTCACTTTTTTTGCAACCATCCATGATGTGTCCTCTGTAGCCAATACACTCGGGAATCATTACGCTCTGTAAAACCTCCATTTCAGCAAGCAGGTCTCATTTGAATTGTTTCGTTACTCACTTCACTGTTAGAAACCGGAATGCTTGAAATTTAAACCAGCCGAGTAATTACTTTTAAACGACTCTACAGTTCGCCGTTCAGTTCCGCGACGGCTTAGTGTACCGACTCGACAGGAGCACATGCTTAGGTCGATTTGGCGCTTGTCAGTTTCAATCACAGTTACTTCATAGACTCGCCACCCCCTGCTGAGCAGAAATATGATTTGCCCACAAGCTGGAATTCACATCAGCATTAGAGAAATCCTATGTGATAACCACACAACGCAATGAAAGAGAGAGAGAAATATGGGTCATATCAAACAACAGATATTTCTCTCTCTTTTAATCTACACAGAGGAAGAGGACTTCCTTTATTTTGCGGGGGATGTTTTTTTGTTTGTTGTATTTTTTGACAGCCTTTGAATAATCCTAATTCAAGCTGTGTTCAAAAAACAGAAACAAAGACTGATTTTTTTTTCCAATGCTCTCGATCTCTGGCACACGAAACATTGTCAAAACAGCAATGTGCTTTCTGCTCTGCAGGTTGAAACACGCCTTTAGATTGAAATGTTCAAAGAGCCGTGCTTGTTCTCCAGGCCTGGTACACGTTACACCGTCTGACTCTCTCCAGCAGCCTGACGTATCACTATACAGAACAGGACAGCGCCCCCGGATACAGTGGATAAATGCCTTGCATTAAAACAAAAAAAAAGGATCATTTATCTTCAGCGGTAACCAATCCCGTGTGTGGGTTTGTGTGTGGGTTTCCTTGTTCTCAGATCAGGTTGAGCCATTCATAATAAATAAAATATGCTCCTAAATCAACCTTGATTTTAGGAGAATATTCTGTTATTCTTTTTTTAAAACATTACAGAAGTTTTGTGAGTGCATTTTTACCTTTCCTCTTCTCTCATGTAGGATATTCCGTCAATCAAGCTGCTTGTATGGGAAACATGTATTTTCCGTGTCCATCTCTTCTTAGTGTTTTTGACCGAGCCGACCAAGCTTTATTTGTGACAACATTGCAATATTTAAGGTATTGTATTTTTAAAAACGCAGATTAATTTGATTATGAAAAAGTCTCTTTAGAATTTTCACAGAACCAGTGTGTTAACCAGACAGCACGGTCCCCCAGAACCAGTGTGTTAACCATACAGCACGGTCCCCCAGAACCAGTGTGTTAACCAGACAGCACGGTCCGAATCAGAAAACACAGCATGTCGTTAACCAACAGCACGGTCCAACAGAACCACGTGTGTAGCCACACAGCACGGTCCCCCAGAACCAGTGGTTAACCAGACAGCACGGTCCCTCAGAACCAGTGTGTTAACCAGACAGCACGGTCCCCCAGAACAGTGTGTTACCAGCCACAGCACGGTCCCAGAACCAGTGTGTTAACCAGACAGCACGGTCCCATCAGAACCAGTGTGTTAACCAGACAGCGTATGGTCCCCCAGAACCACGCTGTGTTAACCAACAGCACGGTCCCCCCAGAACCAGCTGTGTGTAACCAGACAGCACGTCCATCAGAACCAGTGTGTTAACCCGCACCAGCACGGCCATCAGAACCAGTGTGTTAACCACACAGCACGGTCCCCCAGAACCAGTGTGTTAACCAGACAGCACGGTCCCAGAACCAGTGTGTGTAACCCAGACAGCACGGTCCAACAGAACCAGTGGTTAACCAGACAGCACGGTCCACAGAACCAGTGTGTTAACCAGACAGCACGGTCCAAACAGAACCAGTTGTTTAACCAACAGCACGGTCCAACAGAACCAGTGTGTTAACCAGACAGCACGTCCAACTGAACCAGTGTCGTAACCAGACCAGCACGGTCCATCAAAACCAGGTGTGCAGCCAGACCAGCACGGCTCCATCAGAACCAGTTATTAACCCATATAGCCTGCCCACATGCTCTAAAGGTCAACCAGTTTGTGATCCACATCTTCACAGCTCGGGTAATGAGATCACATCTAGACTAGCTCTCCAGATTCCTGCGTTGAGACATACTCGCAGTGTCCTGGTTGGAGACATACTCGCCAGTGTTCCTGCCGTTGGAGACATACGTAGATTAGACTACTCTCCAGTGTCCTGGTTGGAGACATACTGCACAGTCGGTAGACTACTCTCCAGCTGTCCTGGTTGGAGACATACTGCAGTGTAGACTACTCTCCAGTGTCCTGGTTGGAGAATACTCAGTGTAGATACTCTCCAGATGTCCTGCTTGGGACACCTACTGCAGGTGTAGACTACTCTCAGTCCTGTTGGAGACACTACTGCAGCTGCTAGACTATCTCCTGTCCTGGTTGGAACATACTGCAGTGTAGACTACTCTCCCAGTGTCCCTGTTGGAGACATACTGAGTGTAGGACTACTCTCCCAGTGTCCTGTTTGGAGACATACTGCGCAGTGTAGACTACTCTCCAGTGTCCCTGGTTGGAGACATACTGAGTGTAGACTCACTCTCCCAGTGGTCCTCGGAGTTGGGAACATACTGTAGTGTAGACTACTCTCCAGTGTCCTGGTTGGAGACATAATGTAGATTAGGACTTCTCTCCAGTGTCCTGGTTGGAGACATACTGTAGATTAGACTACTCTCCAGTGTCCTGGTTGGAGACAATACTGTAGATTAGACTACTCTCCAGTGTCCCTGGTTGGAGACACAATGTAGATTAGACTTCTCTCCAGTGTCCTGGTTGGAGACATAATGTAGATTAGACTACTCTCAGTGTCCTGGTGGAGACATACTTGTAGATTAGACTTACTCTCCAGTGTCCTGGTTGGAGACATAATGTAGATTAGACTTCTCTCCAGTGTCCTGGGTTGGAGACATACTGTAGATTAGACTACTCTCCCAGTGTCCTGGTTGGAGACATACTGTAGATTAGACCTACTCCAGTGTCCTGGGTGGATACATACTGTAGATAGACTACTCTCCAGTGTCCTGGTTGGAGACATACTGTAGATTAGACTACTCTCCACGTCGTTCCGGTTGGAACATACTGTAGATTAGACTACTCCTCCAGGTCTGTTCACTACTGGTTGGACACCATCCTACTCGCAGTGTCCTGGTTGGAGACATACTGTAGATTAACTACTCTCCAGTGGTCCTCGGGTGGAGACATAATGTAGATTAGACTACCTCTCCAGTGTCCTGGTTGGAGACATACTGCAGTGTAGACTACTCTCTAGTGTCCTGAGTTGTGTGTGTGTGTGTGTGTGTGTGTGTGTGTGTGTGTGTAGCTGTGTGTGTGGTGTGTGTGGTTGTTGTGTGTGTGTGTGTGTGTGTGTGTGTGTGTGTAAGTGCAGCTTGTCTGGCTAGCTTCAACACTATAGACTTGTTGACATTGATTTTAATACATCCATCGTACCATTTTAATTTTAACAGTGTGGCATTTCCGTCTTTAATCAAATGTTAAGTATATCAGTTCCCGGGACTAATTTGATGCATTGCGACTCTGAATTGTTGTGGCGTCTAGTGTTTGCAACTATATATCTCAGACATTGGATCAATTTACACTCTTTCATATGATGAAATGTGAGTTAAAATCCATTCCCACTGGAAAACTTTGTTATGTTAAGGAATCCAGTTTCATCATACTAAATGACCAGACAGACAACTCCTCTATAACGGCTTACAGATGTGTTTGTTGGTTTCTTCTATCCTTGTTGGGACCTAAAATCCCCAAATGTTCCCACAAGAAAAGCAAAACAAGGACTATTCTCCCTCGTGGAGACATTACCCACGTCCCCGTCAGGCCAAAGGATATTTTAAACTAAGGGGTTACAATTAGGATTTGGCTAAACGTAAGAGATTAGTGGTTAGGTTTAGGGTTAGGAGTTAGGTTCAAGTTCAGGGTTTGGGTTAAGGTTAGGGTTAGGTTTAAGGATAAGGTTTGGTTTAAATTCTGGGTTTGGGTTAAGGTTAGGGTTGGGTTTAAGGATAGGGTTAGGTTTAAGTTCAGGGTTAGGTTTAATTAAGGTTAGGAGTTAGGTTTAAGTTTAGGGTTTGGGTTAAGGTTAGGTTTAAGGTTACAAAAAAGGTTAGGGAAAAAGGATTTTGAATGGAAATACATTTTAGGTCCCCATTAGGATAGAAGAACACAATGTGTGCATGTGCGTGTGCGTGTACGTGTGCGTGTGCGTGTACGTGCGTGCGTATGAGTCATTGTATGTGTCAATGGAACAACTTCTCCCTCTATGATGTCAGTGGAAGCTCTTCATATATAAATGCAGCAACATTTCTCTGTTAGGTTACTATACCTCTGGGCTGAGTGTTTAGTTACTATACCTCTGGGCTGAGTGTTTAGTTACTATACCTCTGGGCTGAGTGTTTAGTTACTATAC